>NW_024739104.1:0-57637 GCF_018991925.1 Homarus americanus | reverse complement strand
CTGATCGAGTATAACAAAGTCCCCTGATCCTAGTATAAGAAAGCCCACTGGACGAGTATAACAAAGACACCTGAACCGAGTATAACAAAGTCCCCTGATCGAGTATAACATATCCCCTGATCGAGGATAACAAAGTCCCTTGTGGAGTATAACAAAGTCCCCTGGTCGAGTATAACAATGTTTTCTAATCGATTATAACAAAGGCCCCTGGTCGAGTATAACAAAGTTTTCTAATCGAGTATAACAAAGGCCCCTGGTCGAGTATAACAAAGTCCCCTGATCAAGTATAACAAAGTCCCCTGATCGAGTATAACAAAATCCCCTGATCATGTATAACCTATCCCCTGATCGAGTATAACAAAGTCCCCTGGTCGAGTATAACAAAGTCCCTCATCGAGTATAACAGAGACCCCTCATGGAGTATAGAAAAGACCGTTGCTCAAATATAGGAAAGTCCACTGATCGAGTTTGACAAAGTCACCTGACCAAGTATGAAAAAGTCGCCTGGTCGAGTATAACAAAGTCCCCTAATCGGGTATAACAAAGTCGCCTAGTCGAGTATAGCAAAGTCCCCTGGTCGAGTAAAACAAAGCCCCCTCATCGAGTATAACAAAGGCCCCTAATCGAGTATAACAATGTCCCCTGATTGAGTATAACAAAGTCCCCTTATTGAGTATAACAAAGTCCTCTGGTTGAGTATAACAAAATCCCCTGATCGAGTATAACATATCCTCTGGTCGAGTATAACAAAGTCCTCTGGTCGAGTATAAAAAGGTCCCCTGATCGCGTATAACAAAGTCCCCTGATCGAGTATAACAAAAGCCCCTCATTGAGTATAACAAAGTCCATTGGTCAAGTATAAAAAAGTCCCCTGGTCGAGTATAACAAAGTCCCCTAATCGAGTGTAACAAAGTCCTCTGGTCGAGTATAAAATTCCTCTGATCGAGTATAACACAGTCCACTGCTCGATACAACAAAGTCCCCTGATCGAGCATAACAAAGGGCCCACATCGAGTATAACAAAGTCCATTGGTCAAGTATAAAAAAGTCCCCTGGCCGAGTATAACAAAGTCCCCTGATCGTGCATAACAAAGTCTCCTGGTCGAGTATAGCAAGTCCCCTGATTAAGTATAACAAATCCTCCTGATCGAGTATAACAAAGTTCCCTGATCAAGTATAACAAAGCCCCCTGCTCGAGTATAAGAAAGTCCCCTGATCGAGTATAACAAAGTCTCCTGATCGAGTATAACAAAGGCCCCTCATCGAGTCCAAAAAAGGCCCCTAATCGAGTATAACAAAGTCCTTTGATCTAGTATAACAAAGGCCTCTGATCGAGTATAACAAAGGCCCGTGTTCGAGTCTAACAGTAAGTCCCTTTATCGAGTATAACAAATTCCCCTTATTGAGTATAACAAAGTCCCCTTATCGAGTATAACAAAGTCCCCTGATCGAGTATAACAAAGGCCTCTGGTCGAGTATAACAAAGTCCCCTGTTCAGCGGTATAACCAAAAGGTCCCTGATCGAGTATATAACAAAAGTCCTCTGATTAATTATAAAAAGCCCTAGACGGGGCATAACAAGGTCCCTAATCGAGTATAACAAAATTTCGTTCGATTAAAACAAAAGTCCCCCTGGTCGGAAGTATAACAAAAGTCCCTGATTAGCAGGTATAAAAAGCCCCTAGGCGAGTATAACAAAGTCTCTATTTGAAATATAACTAAGTCCCCAGAGATGAGCATAATAAAGGTCCCTGACCGAGTATATCGAGAGCCTGTAAATTAGCATAACAAAAGTCCCCTGGTCGAGAATAACCGAAGTCCCTGATCCTGGTATAACAAAGCCCCTGGACCCGAGTATAAGCAAAGTCCCTGATCGAGAGTATAACAAAGAGTCCCCTGATCGAGGTATAACAGAGTCCCTGGTCCAGTATAACAAAAGTCCTCTGATCAGTACAACATATCCCTTCGCCGGGTATAACAACGTCTCCTGGCGCAGTATAAGAAAGTCCTCAGATCGAGCATAACAAAGTCCCGTGATCGATTATAGTAAAGTCCCCTGGTCGATTATAACAAAGGGCCCTGATCAAGTAAGAAAAAGTCCCCTAATCGAGTATAACAAAGTCCCCTGATGCTAGTATAACAAAGCCCAATGGACGAGTATAACAAAGACACCTGAACCGAGTATAAGAAAGTCCCCTGATCGAGTATAACATATCCCCTGATCGAGTATAACAAAGTCCATGGTGGAGTATAACAAAGTCCCTGGTCGAGTATAACAAAGTATTCTAATCGAGTATAACAAAGGCCCCTGGTCAAGTATAAGAAAATTTTCTAATCGAGTATAACAAAGGCCCCTGGTCGAGTATAACAAAGTCCTCTGATCAAGTATAACAAAGTCCTTTGATCGAGTATAACAAAGTCCCCTAATCAAGTATAACAAAGTCCCCTGATCGAGTATAACAAAGTCCCCTGATCGAGTATAACATATCCCCTGATCGAGTATAACAAAGTCCTCTGGTCGAGTATAACAAACTCCATTGATCGAGTATATAACAAAGTCCCCTGGTCGAGTATAACAAAGTCCCTGATCGAGTATAACAAAGGCCCCTCATCGAGTATAGCAAAGTCCATTGGTCAAATATAGGAAAGTCCACTGATCGAGTATGACAAAGTCCCCTGATCAAGTATGAAAAAGTCGCCTAGTCGAGTATAACAAAGTCCCCTGATCGGGTATAACAAAGTCCCGTGGTCGAGTATAGCAAAGTCCCCTGGTCGAGTAAAACAAAGCCCCCTCATCGAGTATAACAAAGGCCCCTAATCGATTATAACAAAGTCCCCTGATTGAGTATAACAAAGTCCCCTGATTGAGTATAACAAAGTCCTCTGGTTGAGTATAACAATGTCCCCTGATCTAGTATAACAAAGGCCCCTAATCGAGTATAACATAGGCCCCTCATCGAGTATAACAAAATCCCCTGATTGAGTATAACAAAGCCGCCTAATCGAGTATAACAAAGTCCCCTGGTCGAGTATAACAAAGTCCCCTATTCGAGTCTAACAAAGTCAACTTATCGAGTATAACACATTCCACTTATCGAGTATAACAAATTCCCCTTATCGAGTATAACAAAGTCCTCTAATCGAGCATAACAAAAGCCCATGGCGAGTATAACAAAGTCCCCTGATCGAGTGTAACAAAAGTCCCCTGATCGAGTATAACAAAGTCCCCTAATCGGGTAGAGCAAAGGGCCCTGATCGAGTATAACAGAGCTCCCTGGATGAGTATAACAAAATTCCCTGATCGAGTATAAAAAAGTCCCCTGATCGAGTATAACAAAGTCCCCTGGTCCAGTATAACAAAGTCCCCTAATCGAGTATAACATATCCTCTGATCGAGTATAACAACGTCTCCTGGCCCAGTTTAACAAACTCCCCTGATCGAGTATAACAAAGTCACCTGGTCTAGTATAACAAAGTACTCTGATCGAGTATAACAAAGTCCCCCAATCGAGTATAACAATGGCTTCTGCTCAAGTATGACAAAGTCTCCTGATCAAGTATCAAAAAGTCCCCTGGTGGAGTATAACAAAGACTCCTGGTCGAGTATAACAAAGTCCCCTGATCGTGCATAACAAAGTCTCCTGGTCGAGTATAGCAAGTCCCCTCATCAAGTATAACAAATCCTCCTGATCGAGTATAACAAAGTCCCCTGATCGAGTATAACAAAGCCCCCTGCTCGAGTATAAGTAAGTCCCCTGATGGAGTATAACAAAGTCTCCTGATCGAGTATAACAAAGACCCTCATCGAGTCTAAAAAAGGCCCCAAATCGAGTATAACAAAGTTCCCTGATCTAGTATAACAAAGTCCCTTGTTCGACTCTAACATTAAGTCCCCTTATCCAGTAAAATATATTCCCCTAATCGATTATAACAAAGCCGCCTAATCGAGTATAACAAATCCCCTGGTCGAGTATAACAAAGTCCCCTGTTCGAGTCTAACATTAAGTCCCCTTATCCAGTATAACATATTCCCCTAATCGAGTATAACAAAGTCCCCTTATCGAGTATAACAAAGTCCCCTGATCGAGTATAACAAAGGCCTCTGGTCGAGTATAACAAAGGCCCCTCATCGAGTATAACAAAGTCCCCTGATCGATTATAACAAAGCCGCCTATTCGAGTATAACAAAGTCCCCTGGTCGAGTATAACAAAGTCCACTGTTCGAGAGTAACATTAAGTCCCCTTATCGACTATAATATTTTCCCCTTATCGAATATAACAAAGTCCCCTTATCGAGTATAACAAAGTCCCCTGATCGAGTATAAAACAGGCCTCTGGTCGAGTATAACAAAGTCCGCTCATCGAGTATAACAAAAGTCCCCTGATCGAGTATAACAACGTCACGTGACCCAGTTTAACAAAGTCCCCAGATCGAGCATAACAAAGTCCCCTAATCGATTATAACAAAGTCCCCTGGTCGAGTTTAACAAAGGGCCCTGATCGAGTAAAACAAAGTCCCCTGATCAAGCATAACAAAGTCCCCTGATCCTAGTATAACAAAGACCCTGGACGAGTATAACAAAGTCCCCTGATCGAGTATAACATATCCCCTGATCGAGTATAACAGAGTCCCTGGTGGAGTATAACAAAGTCCCCTGGTCGAGTATAACAAATTTTTTAATCGAGTATAACAAAGGCGCCTGGTCGAGTATAACAAAGTCCTCCAATCAAGTATAACAAATTCCTTTGATCGAGTATAAAAAAGTCCCCTAATCAAGTAAAACAAAGTCCCCTGATCGAGTATAACAAAGTCCCCTGATCGAGTATAACATATCCCCTGATCGAATACAACAAAGTCCTCTGGTCGAGTATAACAAAGTCCCCTCATCGAGTATAACAAAGTCCCCTGGTCGAGTATAACAAAGTCCCCTGATCGAGTATAACAAAGGCCCCTCATCGAGTATAGCAAAGTTCATTGGTCAAATATAGTAATGTCCACTGATCGAGTATGACAAAGTCCCCTGATCAAGAATAAAAAAGCCCCCTGGTCGAGTATAACAAAGTCCCCTGATCGAGTATAACAAAGTCTCTGGTCTAGTATAACAAAGGCCCCTAATCGAGTATAACGAAGTCCCCTGATTGAGTATAACAAAGTCCCCTCATCGAGTATAACAAAGTACTCTGGATGAGTATAACAAAGTCCCCTCATCGAGTATAACATATCCCCTGATCGAGTATAACAAAGTCCTTTAGTCGAGTATAAGAAAGGCCCCTAATCGAGTATAACAAAGTCCCCTGATCGAGTATAACAAAGTCACCTGATCGAGTATAACAAAGTCCCCTGGTTGATTATTACAAAGTCCCCTGATCAAGTATAACATATCCCCTGATTGAGTATAACAAAGTCCTCTGGTCGAGTATAAAAAAGTCCCCTCATCGAGTATAACAAAGTCCCCTGATGAAGTATTACAAAGTCCCCTCATCGAGTATAACAAAGGCCCCTCATCGAGTATAACAAATTCCATTGGTCAAGTATAAAAAACTTCCACGGTCGAGTATAACAAAGTCACCTGATCGAGTATAAGAATGTCCCCTGGTCGAGTATAGCAAAGTCCCCTGATCGAGTATAACAAAGTCTCCTGATGGAATATAACAAAGTCCCCTAATCGAGTATAACAAAGCCCCCTGCTCGAGTATAAAAAAGTCCCCTGGTCAAGTATAGCAAAGTCCCCTGATCGAGTATCACAAAGCCTCCTGATCGAGTACAACAAAGTCCCCTGATCGAGTATAACAAAGCCCCCTGCTTGAGTATAACAAAGTCCCCTGATCGAGTCTAAAACAGACCTCTAATCGAGTATAACAAAGTCCCTTGGTCTAGTAAACAAAGGCCCCTGATCGAGTATAACAAAGGCCCCTCATCGAGTATAAGAAAGTCCCCTAATCGAGTATAACAAAGCCGCCTAATCGAGTATAACAAAGACCCCTAGTCGAGTATAACAAAGTCCCCTGTTCCAGTCTAAAAAAGTCCCCTTATCGAGTAAAACAAATTCCCCTTATCGAGTACAACAAATTCCTCTTATCGAGTTTAACAACTCCCTAATCGAGTATAAGAAAGGCCCCTAATCGAGTATAACAAAGTCCCCTGATTAAGTATAACAAAGTCCTCTGGTTGAGTATAACAAAGTCCCCTGATCGAGTATAACATATCCCCTGATCGAGTATAACAAAGTCCTCTGGTCGAGTATAAATAAGTCCCCTGATCGCATATAACAAAGTCCCCTGGTCGTGTATACCAAACTCCCCTGATCGAGTATAACAAAGGCCCCTCATTGAGTATAACAAAGTCCATTGGTCAAGTATAAAAAAGTCCCCTGGTCGATTATAAGAAAGTCCCCTAATCGTATATAACAAAGTCCTCTGGTCGAGTATAGAAAAGTCCCCTGATCGAGTATAACAAAGTCCCCTGATCGAGTATAACACAGGCCCCTCATCGAGTATAACAAAGTCCATTAGTCAGGTATAAAAAAGTCCCTTGGTCCAGAATAACAAAGTCCCCTGATCGAGTATAACATATCCCTTGATCGAGTATAACAACGTCTCCTGGCCCAGTTTAACAAAGTCCCTAGATCGAGCATAACAGAGGCCCCTAATCGATTATAACAAATTCCCCTGATCAAGTATAAAAAAGGGCCCTCATTGAGTATAACAAAGTCCATTGGTCAAGTATAAAAAAGTCCCCTGGTCGATTATAAGAAAGTCCCCTAACCGTATATAACAAAGTCCTCTGGTCGAGTATAAAAAAGTCCCCTGATCGAGTATAACAAAGTCCCCTGATCGAGTATAACACAGGCCCCTCATCGAGTATAACAAAGTCCATTAGTCAAGTATAAAAAAATCCCCTGGTCCAGAATAACAAAGTCCCCTGATCGAGTATAACAAAGGCCCCTCATCGAGTATAGCAAAGTCCATTGGTAAAATATAGTAATGTCCACTGATCGAGTATGACAAAGTCCCCTGATCAAGAATAAAAAAGCCCCCTGGTCGAGTATAACAATGTCCCCTGATCGAGTATAACAAAGTCCCCTGGTCTAGTATAACAAAGGCCCCTAATCGAGTATAACGAAGTCCCCTGATTGAGTATAACAAAGTCCCCTCATCGAGTATAACAAAGTACTCTGGATGAGTATAACCAAGTCCCCTGTTCGAGTATAACATATCCCCTGATCGAGTATGACAAAGTCCTCTGGTCGAGTATAAGAAAGGCCCCTGGTTGAGTATTACAAAGTCCACTGATCAAGTATAACATATCCCCTGATTGAGTATAACAAAGTCCTCTGGTCGAGTATAAAAAAGTCCCCTCATCGAGTATAACAAAGTCCCCTGATGGAGTATAACAAAGTCCCCTCATCGAGTATAACAGAGGCCCCTCATCGAGTATAACAAAGTCCATTGGTCAAGTATAAAAAAGTTCCACGGTCGAGTATATCAAAGTCCCCTGATCGAGTATAAGAATGTCCCCTGGTCGAGTATAGCAAAGTCCCCTGATCGAGTATAACAAAGTCTCCTGATCGAGTATAACAAAGTCCCCTGATCGAGTATAACAAAGCCCCCTGCTCGAGTATAACAAAGTCCCCTGGTCGAGTATAGCAAAGTCCCTTGATCGAGTATAACAAAGCCTACTGATCGAGTATAACAAAGTCCCCTGATCGAGTATAACAAAGCCCCCTGCTCGAGTATACCAAAGTCCCCTGATCGAGTCCAAAACAGACCTCTAATCGAGTATAACAAAGTCCCTTGTTCTAGTAAACAATGGCCCCTGATCGAGTATAACAAAGGCCCCTCATCGAGTATAAGAAAGTCCCCTAATCGAGTATAACACAGCCGCCTAATCGAGTATAACAAAGACCCCTGGTCGAGTATAACAAAGTCCCCTGTTCGAGTCTAAAAAAGTCCCCTTATCGAGTAAAATAAATTCCCCTTATCGAGTATAACAAATTCCTCTTATCGAGTATAACAACTCCCTAATCGAGTATAACAAAGGCTTCTGGTCTAGTATAACAAAGCCCCCTCATCGAGTATAAGAAAGGCCCCTAATCGAGTATAACAAAGTCCCCTGATTAAGTATAACAAAGACCTCTGGTTGAGTATAACAAAGTCCCCTGATCGAGTATAACATATCCCCTGATCGAGTATATCAAAGTCCTCTGGTCGAGTATAAAAAAGTCCCCTGATCGCGTATAACAAAGTCTCCTGGTCGTGTATACCAAACTCCCCTGATCGAGTATAACAAAGGCCCCTTATTGAGTATAACAAAGTCCATTGGTCAAGTATAAAAAAGTCCCCTGGTCGAATATAAGAAAGTTCCCTAATCGTATATAACAAAGTCCTCTGGTCGAGTATAAAAAGTCCCCTGATCGAGTATACCAAAGTCCCCTGATCGAGTATAACACAGGCCCCTCATCGAGTATAACAAAGTCCAGCAGTCAAGTATAAAAAAGTCCCCTGGTCCAGAATAATAAAGTCCCCTGATCGAGTATAACATATCCCTTGATCGAGTATAACAACGTCTCCTGGCCCAGTTTAATAAAGTCCCTAGATCGAGCATAACAGAGTCCCCTAATCGATTATAACAAATTCCCCTGGTCGAGTATAAAAAAGGGCCCTGATCGAGTAAGACAAAGTCCCCTGATCGAGCATAACAAAGTCCCCTGATCCTAGTATACCAAAGCCCGCTGGACGAGTATAACAAAGTCCCCTGAACCTAGTATAACAAAGTACCCTGATCGAGTATAACATATCCCCTGATAGAGTATAACAAAGTCCCTGGTGGAGTATAACAAAGTCCCCTGGTCGAGTGTAACAAAGTTTTCTAATCGAGTATAACAAAGGCCCCTGGTCGAGTATAACAAAGTCCTCTGATTAAGTATAACAAAGTCCTTTGATCGAGTATAACAAAGTCCCCTAATCAAGTATAACAAAGTCCCCTGATTGAGTATAACAAAGTCCCCTGATCGAGTATAACATATCCCCTGATCGAGTATAACAAAGTCCTCTGGTCGAGTATAACAAAGTCCTCTGTTCTAGTATAACAAAGTCCCCTAATCGAGTATAAAAAAGCCCCCTAGACGAGTATAACAAGTCCCCTGATCGAGTATAACAAAATCCCCTGATCGAGTATAACAAAGCCCCCTGGTCCAGTATAACAAAGTCCCCTAATCGAGTAGAACAAATCCCCTGATCGAGTATAACAAAGTCTCCAGGCCCAGAATAACAAAGTCAACAGATTGAGCATAACAACGTCCCCTGATCGATTATAACAAAGTCCCCTGATCGCGTATAACATATCCCCTGATCGAGTATAAGAAAGTCCCTGGTGGAGTATAACAAAGTCCCCTGGTCGAGTAAAACAAAGTTTTCTAACCGAGTATAACAAAGTCCCCTGATCCTAGTATAACAAAGCCCCCTGGACGAGTATAACAAATTCCCCTGATCGAATATAACAAAGTCCCCTGATCGAGTATAACAAAGCCCCTTGGTCCAGTATAACAAAGTCCCCTGATCGAGCATAACATATCCCCTCATCGAGTATAACAAAGTCTCCTGGCCCAGTATAACAAAGTCCCCTGATCGAGTATAACATATCCCCTCATCGAGTATAACAACGTCCCCTGGTCCAGTATAACAAAGTCCCCTGATCGAGTATAATATATCCCCTCATCGAGTATAACAACGTCTCCTGGCGCAGTATAACAAAGCCGTCAGATCGAGCATAACAAAGTCCCCTGATCGATTATAATAAAGTCCCCTGATCGATTATAGCAAAGGGCCCTGATCGAGTAAGACAAAGTCCCCTGATCGAGTGTAACAAAGTCCCCTGATCCTAGTATAACAGAGCCCACTGGACGAGTATAACAAAGACACCTGAACCGAGTACAACAACGTCCCTTGATCGAGTATAACATATCCCCTGATCGAGTATAACAAAGTCCCTGGTGGAGTATAACAAAGTCCCCTGGTCGAGTATAACAAAGTCCCCTGTTCGAGTCTAACATTAACTCCCCTTATCGAGTATAACAAATTCCCCTTATCGAATATAACAAAGTCCCCTTATCGAGTATAACAAAGTCCCCTGATCGAGTATAACAAAGGCCTCTGGTCGAGTATAACAAAGTCCGCTGATCGAGTATAACAAAGACCCCTGGTCGAGTATAACAAAGTCCCCTGTTCCAGTCTAAAAAAGTCCCCTTATCGAGTAAAACAAATTCCCCTTATCGAGTACAACAAATTCCTCTTATCGAGTATAACAACTCCCTAATCGAGTATAAGAAAGGCCCCTAATCGAGTATAACAAAGTCCCCTGATTAAGTATAACAAAGTCCTCTGGTTGAGTATAACAAAGTCCCCTGATCGAGTATAACATATCCCCTGATCGAGTATAACAAAGTCCTCTGGTCGAGTATAAAAAAGTCCCCTGATCGCGTATAACAAAGTCCCCTGGTCGTGTATACCAAACTCCCCTGATCGAGTATAACAAAGGCCCCTCATTGAGTATAACAAAGTCCATTGGTCAAGTATAAAAAAGTCCCCTGGTCGATTATAAGAAAGTCCCCTAATCGTATATAACAAAGTCCTCTGGTCGAGTTTAAAAAAGTCCCCTGATCGAGTATAACAAAGTCCCCTGATCGAGTATAACACAGGCCCCTCATCGAGTATAACAAAGTCCATTAGTCAAGTATAAAAAAGTCCCCTGGTCCAGAATAACAAAGTCCCCTGATCGAGTATAACATATCCCTTGATCGAGTATAACAACGTCTCCTGGCCCAGTTTAACAAAGTCCCTAGATCGAGCATAACAGAGGCCCCTAATCGATTATAACAAATTCCCCTGATCGAGTATAAAAAAGGGCCCTCATTGAGTATAACAAAGTCCATTGGTCAAGTATAAAAAAGTCCCCTGGTCGATTATAAGAAAGTCCCCTAATCGTATATAACAAAGTCCTCTGGTCGAGTATAAAAAAGTCCCCTGATCGAGTATAACAAAGTCCCCTGATCGAGTATAACACAGGCCCCTCATCGAGTATAACAAAGTCCATTAGTCAAGTATAAAAAAGTCCCCTGGTCCAGAATAACAAAGTCCCCTGATCGAGTATAACAAAGGCCCCTCATCGAGTATAGTAAAGTCCATTGGTCAAATATAGTAATGTCCACTGATCGAGTATGACAAAGTCCCCTGATCAAGAATAAAAAAGCCCCCTGGTCGAGTATAACAATGTCCCCTGATCGAGTATAACAAAGTCCCCTGGTCTAGTATAACAAAGGCCCCTAATCGAGTATAACGAAGTCCCCTGATTGAGTATAACAAAGTCCCCTCATCGAGAATAACAAAGTACTCTGGATGAGTATAACAAAGTCCCCTGTTCGAGTATAACATATCCCCTGATCGAGTATAACAAAGTCCTCTGGTCGAGTATAAGAAAGGCCCCTGGTTGAGTATTACAAAGTCCACTGATCAAGTATAACATATCCCCTGATTGAGTATAACAAAGTCCTCTGGTCGAGTATAAAAAAGTCCCCTCATCGAGTATAACAAAGTCCCCTGATGGAGTATAACAAAGTCCCCTCATCGAGAATAACAAAGGCCCCTCATCGAGTATAACAAAGTCCATTGGTCAAGTATAAAAAAGTTCCACGGTCGAGTATAACAAAGTCCTCTGATCGAGTATAAGAATGTCCCCTGGTCGAATATAGCAAAGTCCCCTGATCGAGTATAACAAAGTCTCCTGATCGAGTTTAACAAAGTCCCCTAATCGAGTATAACAAAGCCCCCTGCTCGAGTATAACAAAGTCCCCTGGTCGAGTATAGCAAAGTCCCTTAATCGAGTATAACAAAGCCTCATGATCGAGTATAACAAAGTCCCCTGATCGAGTATAACAAAGCCCCCTGCTCGAGTATACCAATGTCCCCTGATCGAGTCCAAAACAGACCTCTAATCGAGTATAACAAAGTCCCTTGTTCTAGTAAACAAAGGCCCCTGATCGAGTATAACAAAGGCCCCTCATCGAGTATAAGAAAGTCCCCTAATCGAGTATAACAAAGCCGCCTAATCGAGTATAAGAAAGACCCCTGGTCGAGTATAACAAAGTCCCCTGTTCGAGACTAAAAAAGTCCCCTTATCGAGTAAAACAATTTCCCCTTATCGAGTATAACAAATTCCTCTTATCGAGTATAACAACTCCCTAATCGAGTATAACAAAGGCTTCTGGTCTAGTATAACAAAGCCCCCTCATCGAGTATAAGAAAGGCCCCTAATCGAGTATAACAAAGTCCCCTGATTAAGTATAACAAAGACCTCTGGTTGAGTATAACAAAGTCCCCTGATCGAGTATAACCTATCCCCTGATCGAGTATATCAAAGTCCTCTGGTCGAGTATAAAAAAGTCCCCTGATCGCGTATAACAAAGTCCCCTGGTCGTGTATACCAAACTCCCCTGATCGAGTATAACAAAGGCCCCTAATTGAGTATAACAAAGTCCATTGGTCAAGTATAAAAAAGTCCCCTGGTCGATTATAAGAAAGTCCTCTGGTCGAGTATAAAGAGTCCCCTGATCGAGTATACCAAAGTCCCCTGATCGAGTATAACACAGGCCCCTCATCGAGTATAACAAAGTCCAGCAGTCAAGTATAAAAAAGTCCCCTGGTCCAGAATAATAAAGTCCCCTGATCGAGTATAACATATCCCTTGATCGAGTATAACAACGTCTCCTGGCCCAGTTTAATAAAGTCCCTAGATCGAGCATAACAGAGTCCCCTAATCGATTATAACAAATTCCCCTGGTCGAGTATAAAAAAGGGCCCTCATCGAGTAAGACAAAGTCCCCTGATCGAGCATAACAAAGTCCCCTGATCCTAGTATACCAAAGCCCGCTGGACGAGTATAACAAAGTCCCCTGAACCTAGTATAACAAAGTACCCTGATCGAGTATAACATATCCCCTGATAGAGTATAACAAAGTCCCTGGTGGAGTATAACAAAGTCCCCTGGTCGAGTGTAACAAAGTTTTCTAATCGAGTATAACAAAGGCCCCTGGTCGAGTATAACAAAGTCCTCTGATTAAGTATAACAAAGTCCTTTGATCGAATATAACAAAGTCCCCTAATCAAGTATAACAAAGTCCCCTGATTGAGTATAACAAAGTCCCCTGATCGAGTATAACATATCCCCTGATCGAGTATAACAAAGTCCTCTGGTCGAGTATAAAAAAGTCCCCTGTTCTAGTATAACAAAGTTCCCTAATCGAGTATAAAAAAGCCCCCTAGACGAGTATAACAAGTCCCCTGATCGAGTATAACAAAATCCCCTGATCGAGTATAACAAAGCCCCTTGGTCCAGTATAACAAAGTCCCCTAATCGAGTAGAACAAATCCCCTGATCGAGTATAACAAAGTCTCCAGGCCCAGAATAACAAAGTCCCCAGATTGAGCATAACAACGTCCCCTGATCGATTATAACAAAGTCCCCTGATCGCGTATAACATATCCCCTGATCGAGTATAAGAATAGTCCCTGGTGGAGTATAACAAAGTCCCCTGGTCGAGTAAAACAAAGTTTTCTAACCGAGTATAACAAAGTCCCCTGATCCTAGTATAACAAAGCCCCCTGGATGAGTATAACAAATTCCCCTGATCGAATATAACAAAGTCCCCTGATCGAGTATAACAAAGCCCCCTGGTCCAGTATAACAAAGTCCCCTAATCGAGCATATCATATCCCCTCCTCGAGTATAACAAAGTCTCCTGGCCCAGTATAACAAAGTCCCCTGATCGAGTATAACATATCCCCTCATCGAGTATAACAACGTCCCCTGGTCCAGTATAACAAAGTCCCCTGATCGAGTATAACATATCCCCTCATCGAGTATAACAACGTCTCCTGGCGCAGTATAACAAAGCCGTCAGATCGAGCATAACAAAGTCCCCTGATCGATTATAATAAAGTCCCCTGATCGATTATAACAAAGGGCCCTGATCGAGTAACACAAAGTCCCCTGATCGAGTGTAACAAAGTCCCCTGATCCTAGTATAACAGAGCCCACTGGACGAGTATAACAAAGACACCTGAACCGAGTATAACAACGTCCCCTGATCGAGTATAACATATCCCCTGATCGAGTATAACAAAGTCCCTGGTGGAGTATAACAAAGTCCCCTGGTCGAGTATAACAAAGTCCCCTGTTCGAGTCTAACATTAACTCCCCTTATCGAGTATAACAAATTCCCCTTATCGAGTATAACAAAGTCCCCTTATCGAGTATAACAAAGTCCCCTGATCGAGTATAACAAAGGCCTCTGGTCGAGTATAACAAAGTCCGCTGGTCGAGTATAACAAAAGTCCCCTGATCGAGTATAACAAAGTCTCGTGGCCCAGTTTAACAAAGTCCCCAGATCGAGCATAACAAAGTCCCCTAATCGATTATAACAAAGTCCCCTGGTCGAGTATAACAAAGGGCGCTGATCGAGTACAACATATCCCCTGATCGAGTATAACAGAGTCCCTGGTGGAGTATAACAAAGTCCCCTGGTCGAGTGTAACAAAGTTTACTAATCGAGAATAACAAAGGCCCCTGGTCGAGTATAACAATGTTTTCTAATCGAGTACAACAAAGGCCCCTGGTCGAGTATAACAAAGTCCTCTGATTAAGTATAACAAAGTCCTTTGATCGAGTATAACAAAGTCCCCTAATCAAGTATAACAAAGTCCCCTGATCGAGTATAACAAAGTCCCCTGATCGAGTATAACATATCCCCTGATCTAGTATAACAAAGTCCTCTGGTCGAGTATAACAAAGTCTCCTGATCGAGTATAACAAAGTCCCCTGGTGGAGTATCCCTAAGTCCCTGATCGAGTATAACAAAGGGCCCCTCATCGAGTATAGTAAAGTCCATTGGTCAAATATAGGAAAGTCCACTGATCGAGTATGACAAAGTCCCCTGATCAAGTATGAAAAAGTCGCCTGGTCGAGTGTAACAAAGTCCCCTGATCGGGTATAACAAAGTCCCCTGGTCGAGTATAACAAACTCCTGTGGTTGAGTATAACAAAGTCCCCTGATCAAGTATAACATATCCCCTGGTCGAGTATAACAAAGTCCTCTGGTCGAGTATAAAAAAGTCCCCTGATCGAGTATAACAAAGTCTCCTGATCAAGTATAACAAAGGCTCCTCATTGAGTATAACAAAGTCCATTGGTCAGGTATAAAAAAGTCCCCTGGTCGAGTATAACAAAGTCCCCTAATCGAGTATAACAAAGTCCTCAGGTCGAGTATAAAAAAGTCCCCTGATCGAGTATAACAAAGTCCCCTGCTCGAGTATAACAAAGTCCCCTGATCGAGTATAACAAAGGGCCCTCATCGAGTATAACAAAGTCCATTGGTCAAGTTTAAAAAAGTCCACTGGTGGAGTATCACTAAGTCCCTGATCGAGTATAACAAAGGGCCCCTCATCGAGTATAGTAAAGTCCATTGGTCAAATATAGGAAAGTCCATTGATCGAGTATGACAAAGTGCCCTGATCAAGTATGAAAAAGTCGCCTGGTCGAGTGTAACAAAGTCCCATGATCGTGCATAACAAAGTCTCCTGGTCGAGTATAGCAAGTCCCCTCATCAAGTATTACAAAGCCTCCTGATCGAGTATAACAAAGTCCCCTGATCAAGTATAACAAAGCCCCCTGCTCGAGTATAAGAAAGTCCCCTGATCGAGTATAACAAAGTCTCCTGATCGAGTATAACAAAGGCCCCTCATCGAGTCCAAAAAAGGCCCCTAATCGAGTATAACAAAGTCCCCTGATCTAGTATAACAAAGGCCTCTGATCGAGTATAACAAAGGCCCGTGTTCGACTCTAACATTAAGTCCCCTTATCGAGTATTACAAATTCCCCTTATCGAGTATAACAAAGTCTCCTGATCGAGTATAACAAAGGCCTCTGGTCGAGTATAACAAAGTCCCCTGATCGAGTACCTAAAAGTTCCCTGGCCCAGTATAACAAAGTCCCCATATCGAGCATAACAAAGTCCCCTGATCGATTATAACAAAGTCCCCTGGTCGAGTATAGCAAAGGGCCCTGATCGGGTAAGACAAAGTCCCCTGTTCGAGTATAACAAAGTCCCCTGATCGAGTATAACAAAGTCCCCTGGTCCAGTATAACAAAGTCCCCTAATCGAGTAGAACAAATCCCCTGATCGAGTATAACAAAGTCTCCAGGCCAAGAATATCAAAGTCCCCATATTGAGCATAAAAACGTCCCCTGATCGATTATAACATAGTCCCATGATCGAGTAAGACAAAGTCCCCTGATCGAGTATAACAAAGTCCCTGATCGAGTATAGAAAAGCCCCCTAGAAGAGTATAACAAAGTCCCCTGATCGAGGATAACATATCCCCTGATCGAGTATAACAAAGTCCCTAGTGGAGTATAACAAACTCCCCTGGTCGAGTATAACAAAGTTTTTTAATCGAGTATAACAAAGTCCCCTGATCCTAGTATAACAAAGCCCCCTGGACGAGTATAACAAATTCCCTGATCGAGTATAACAAAGTCCCCTGATCGAGTATAACAAAGTCCCCTGGTCCAGTATAACAAAGTCCCCTGATCGAGTATAACATATCCCCTGATCGAGTATAACAAAGTCTTCTGGCCCAGTATAACAAAGTCCCCAGATCGAGCATAACAAAGTCCCCTGACCGAGTATATCAAAGGCCCCTGGTCGAGTATAACAAAGCCCCCATATCCTAGTATAACAAAACCCCCTGGACGAGTATAACAAACTCCCCTCATCGAGTATAACAAATTCCCCTGATCGAGTATAACAAAGTCCCCTGGACGAGTATAACAAAGTCCCCTTATCCTAGTATAACAAAACCCCCTGGACGAGTATAACAAAGTCCCCTGATCGAGTATAACAAAGTCCTCAGATCGAGCATAACAAAGTCCCCTGATCGATTATAATAAAGTCCCCTGGTCGATCATAACAAAGGGCCCTGATCGAGTAAGACAAAGTCCCCTGATCGAGTATAACAAAGTCCCCTGATCCAAGTATAACAAAGCCCACTGGACGAGTATAACAAAGACACCTGAACCGAGTATAACAAAGTCCCCTGATCGAGTATAACATATTTCCTGATCGAGTATAACAATGTCCCTGGTGGAGTATAACAAAGTCCCCTGGTCGAGTATAACAAAGTATTCTAATCGAATATAACAAAGGCCCCTGGTCGAGTATAATAAAGTTTTCTAATCGAGTATAACAAAGGCCCCTGGTCGAGAATAACAAAGTCCTCTGATCAAGTATAACAAAGTCCGTTGATCAAGTATAACAAAGTCCCCTAATCAAGTATAACAAAGTCCCCTGATCGAGTATAACAAAGTCCCCTGATCGAGTATACATATCCCCTGATCGAGTATAACAGAGTCCTCTGGTCGAGTATAACAAAGTACCCTGATCGAGTATAACAAAGTCCCCTGGTCGAGTATAACAAAGTCCCTGATCGAGTATAACAAAGGCCCCTCATCGAGTATAGCAAAGTCCATTGGTCATATATAGGAAAGTCCACTGATCGAGTATGACAAAGTCCCCTGATCAAGTATGAAAAAGTCGCCTAATCAAGTATAACAAAGTCCCCTGATCGGGTATAACAAAGTCCCCTGGTCGAGTATAGCAAAGTCCCTTGGTCAAGTAAAACAAAGCACCCTCATCGAGTATAACAAAGGCCCCTAATCGAATATAACAAAGTCCACTGATTGAGTATAACAAAGTCCCCTGATTGAGTATAACAAAGTCCTCTGGTTGAGTATAACAAAGTCCCCTGATCAAGTATAACATATCCCCTGGTCGAGTATAACAAAGTCATCTGGTCGAGTATAAAAAGTCCCCTGATCGAGTATAACAAAGTCCCCTGGTCGTGTATAACAAAGTCCCCTGATCGAGTATAACAAAAGGCCCCTCATTGAGTATAACAAAGTCCATTGGTCAAGTATAAAAAAGTCCTTTGGTCGAGTATAACAAAGTCCCCTAATCGAGTATAACAAATTCCTCTGGTCGAATATAAAAAAGTCCCCTAATCGAGTATAACAAACTCCCCTGCTCGAGTATAACAAAGTCCCCTGATCGAGTATAACAAAGGGCCCTCATCGAGTATAACAAAGTCCATTGGTCAAGTATAAAAAAGTCCTCTGGCCGAGTATAACAAAGTCCCCTGATCGTGCAAAACAAAGTCCCCTCATCAAGTATAACAAAGCCCCCTGCTCGAGTATAAGTAAGTCCCCTGATGGAGTATAACAAAGTCTTCTGATCGAGTATAACAAAGATCCTCATCGAGTCCAAAAAGGCCCCTAATCGAGTATAACAAAGATCCCTGATCTAGTATAACAAAGGCCCCTGGTCGAGTATAAAAAGGCCCCTCATCGAGTATAACAAAGTCCCCTGATCGATTATAACAAAGCCGCCTAATCGAGTATAACAAAGTCCCCTGGTCGAGTATAACAAAGTCCCCTGTTCGAGTCTAACATTAAGTCCCCTTATCGAGTATAACAAATTCCCCTTATCGAGTATAACAAAGTCCCCTTATCGAGTATATCAAAGTCCCCTGATAGAGTATAACAAAGGCCTCTGGTCGAGTATAACAAAGTCCCCTGATCGAGTATAACAAAAGTCCCCTGATCGAGTATAACAACGTTTCGTGGCCCAGTTTAACAAAGCCCCCAGATCGAGCATAACAAAGTTCCCTAATCGATTATAACAAAGTCCCCTGGTCGAGTATAACAAAGGGCCCTGATCGAGTAAGACAAAGTCCCCTGATCAAGCATAACAAAGTCCACTGATCCTAGTATAACAAAGCCTCCTGGACGAGTATAACAAAGTCCCCTGAACCGAGTATAACAAAGTCCTTTGATCGAGTATAAAAAGTCCCCTAATCAAGTAAAACAAAGTCCCCTGATCGAGTATAACAAAGTCCCCTGATCGAGTATAACATATCCTCTGATCGAGTATAACAAAGTCCTCTGGTCGAGTATAACAAAGTCCCCTGATAGAGTATAACAAAGGCCCCTCATCAAGTATAGCAAAGTCCATTGGTCAAATATAGGAATGTCCACTGATCGAGTATGACAAAGTCCCCTGATCAAGAATAAAAAAGTCCCCTGGTCGAGTATAACAAAGTCCCCTGATCGAGTATAACAAAGTCCCCTGGCTTCGTATAACAAAGTCCCCAGATCGAGCATAACAAAGTCCCCTGACCGAGTATAACAAAGGCATCTGGTCGAGTATAAAAATGTCCCCTGGTCGAGAATAACAAAGTCCCCTGATCCTAGTATAACAAAGCCCCCTGGACGAGTATAACAAAGTCCCCTGATCGAGTATAACAAAGTCCCCTGATCGAGTATAACAAAGTTCCCTGGTCCACTATAACAAAGTCCCCTCATCGAGTATAACATATCCCCTCATCGAGTATAACAACGTCTCCTGGCGCAGTATAACAAAGTCCTCAGATCGAGCATAACAAAGTCCCCTGGTAGAATATAACATATCCCCTGATCGAGTATAACAAAGTCCCTCGTGGAGTGTAGCAAAGTCCCCTGGTGGAGTATAACAAAGTTTTCTAATCGAGTATAACAAAGGCCCCTGGTCGAGTATAACAAAGTCCCCTCATCGAGTATAACAAAAGTCCCTGATCGAGCATAACAAAGTCCCCTCATCGAATACAAAAAAGTCCCCTGGCCCAGTATAACAAATTCCCCATATCGAGCATAACAAAGTCCCCTGATCGATTATAACAAAGTCCCCTGGGCGAGTATAGCAAAGGGCCCTGATCGAGTAAGACAAAGTCCCTAATCGAGTATAACAAAGTCCCCTGATTGAGTATAAAAAAGCCCCCTAGACGAGTATATTAAAGCCCCCTGATCGAGTATAGCAAAGTCCCCTGATCGAGTATACCAAAGTCCCCTGGTCCAGTATAACAAAGTCCCCTGATCGAGTAGAACATATCTGCTCATCGAGTATAAAAAAGCCCCCTAGACGAGTATATTAAAGTCCCTGATCGAGAATAACAAAGTCCCCTGTTCCAGTATAACAAAGTCCCCTGATGGAGTATAACAAAGTCCTCTGCTCGAGTATAACAAAGGCCCCTGTTCGAGTATAACAAATTCCCCTGATCGAGTATAACAAAAGTCCCTGATCGAGTATAACAAAGTCGCCTCATCGAGTATAAAAAAGTCCCCTGGCCCAGTATAACAAAGTCCCCATATCGAGCATAACAAAGTCCCCTGATCGATTATAACAAAAGTCCCCTGGTCGAGTATAACAAAGTCCCCTGATCGAGTATATCAAAGACCCTCATTGGGTATAACAAAGTCCATTGGTCAAGTTTAAAAAAGTCCCCTGGACGAGTATAACAAAGTCCCCTAATCGATTATAACAAAGTCCTCTGGTCGAGTATAAAAAAGTCCCCTGATGGACTATAACAAAATCCCCTACTCGAGTATAACAAAGTCGCCAGATCAAGTATAACAAAAACCCCTCATCGAGTATAACAAAGTCCATTGGTCAAGTATAAAAAAGTCCAATGGTCGAGTATAACAAAGTCCCCTGATCGAGAATAACAAAGTCCCGTGGTCGAGTATAGCAAGGTCCCCTGATCGAGTATAACACAGCCCCCTTCTCGAGTATTAGAAAGTCCCCTGGTCGAGTATAACAAAGCCCCCTGGTCGAGTATAACAAAGTCTCCTGATCGGGTGTAACAAAGACCCCTTATCGAGTATAACAAAGTCCCCTTATCGAGTATAACAAAGTCCCCTAATCGAGTATATCAAAGGCCCCTGGACGAGTATAACAAAGTCCCCTGATCGAGTATAACAAAAGTCCCTTGATCGAGTATAACAAAGTCCATTGGTCGAGTATAACAAAGTTTTCTTATCGAGTATAACAAAGGCCCCTGGTTGAGTATAACAAAGGCCCCTGGTTGAGTATAACAAAGTCCTCTGATCGAGTATAACAAAATTCCCCTGATCGAGTATAACAAAGTCCCCTAATCAAGTATAGCAAAGTCCCCTCGTCGAGTATAACATATCCCCTGATCGAGTATAACAAAGTCGTCTGGTCGAGTATAACAAAGTCCCCTGATCGAGTACAACAAAGTCCGCTGGTCGAGTATAAAAAAGTCCCCTGATCGAGGATAACAAAAGCCCCTCATCGAGTATAACAAAGTCCCCTGATCGAGTATAACAAAGTCCTCTGGTTGAGTATAACAAAGTCCCTGATCGAGTATAACATATCCCCTGATCGAGTATAACAAAATTCCCCTGATCGAGTATGATAAAGTCCCCTGATTAATTTTAAAAATGTCCCCTGGTTGAGTAAAACAAAGTTCCTTGATCGAGTATAACAAAGGCCCCTAATCGAGTATAACAAAGTCCTCTGGTTGAGTATAACAAAGTCCCCTGATCGAGTGTAACATATCCCCTGATCGAGTATAACAAAGGCCCCTAATCGAGTATAACAAAGTACACTGATCGAGTATAACATATCCCCTGATCGAGTATAACAAAGTCCTCTGGTCGAGTATAAAAAAGACCCCTGATCGAGTATAACAAAATTCCCCTGATCGAGTATGACAAAGTCCCCTGATTAATTTAAAAAAAGTCCCCTGGTTGAGTATAACAAAGTGCCCTGATCGAGTATAACAAAGTCCCCTGGTCAAGTATAACAAAGTCCCCTGGTCGAGAATAACAAAGTCCCCTGATCGAGTATACCAAAGACCCCTCATTGAGTATAACAAAGTCCAGTGATCCAGTATAAAAAAGTCCACTGTTCGAGTATAACAAAGTCCTCTGATCGGGTATAACAAAGTCCCCTGTTCGAGTCTAACAAAGTCCCCTTATCGAGTATAACAAATTCCCCTTATCGAGTATTACAAAGACCCCTTATCGAGTATAACAAAGTCCGGTGATCGAGTATAAGAAAGGCCCCTGGTCGAGTATAACAAAGTCCCCTGATCGAGTATAACAAAGGTCCCCTGATCGAGTATAACAAAGTCCCCTGGTCGAGTATAAAAAAGTCCCTGATCGAGTATACCAAAGTCCCCAAATCGATTATAACAAAGTCCCCTGGTCGAGTATAACTTAGTCCTCTGTTTGAGTCTAACAAAATCCGGTGATTGACTATAACAAAGGCCCCTGGTCGAGTATAACAAAGTCCTTTGATCCGAGTATAACAAAAGCCCCTGGGCCAGAGTATAACAAAAGTCCCTGATGCGAGTATAACAAAGTCCCCTGGTCAAGTATAACAAAGTCCTGATTACAAGAATAACAAAGTCCACCTGGTAAAGGCCTTAGACCCACTCATTGAGTATAACAAAGTCCATTGATCCAGTATAAAAAAGTCCACTGTTCGAGTATAACAAAGTCCTCTGATCGGGTATAACAAAGTCCTCTGCTCGAGTATAAAACAGTCCCCAGATCGAGTATAACAAAGGCCTCTCATCTAGTATAACAAAGTCCATTGGTCAAGTATAAAAAAGTCCCCTGGCCGAGTATAACAAAGTCTCCTGATCGTGCATAACAAAGTCCCCTCATCAAGTATAACAAAGACTCCTGATCGAGGGCCTTCAATCAAGAATATAACAAAGTCCCCTGATCGAGTATAACAAAGGGCCCTCATCGAGTATAACAAAGTCCATTGGTCAAGTATAAAAAAGTCCTCTGATCGAGTATAACAAAGTCCCCTGGTCCCGTATAACAAAGTCCCCTGATCGAGTATAACATATCCCCTGATCGAGTATAACAAAGTCTCCTGGCTCAGTATAACAAAGTCCCCAGATCGAGCATAACAAAGTCCCCTGACCGAGTATAACAAAGACCTCTGGTCGAGTATAACAAAGTCCCCTGGTCGAGAATAACAAAGTCCCCTGATCCTAGTATAAAAAAGCCCCCTTGACGAGTATAACAAAGTCCCCTGATCGAGTATAACAAAGTCCCCTGATCGAGTATAACAAAGTCCCCTGGTCCCGTATAACAAAGTCCCCTGATCGAGTATAACATATCCCCTCATCGAGTATAACAACGTCTCCTACCGCAGTATAACAAAGTCCTCAGATCGAGATATAACAAAGTCCCCTGGTCGAGTATAACATATCCCCTGGTCGAGTATAACAAAGTCGCCTCATCGAGTATAACAAAAGTCCCCTGATCGAGTATAACAATGTCCCTTGATCGAGTACAAAAAAGTCCCCTGGCCCAGTATAACAAAGTCCCCAAATCGAGCATAACAAAGTCCCCTGATCGATTATAACAAAGTCCCCTGGGCGAGTATAGAAAAGGGCCCTAATCGAGTAAGACAAAGTCCCCTGATCGAGTATAACAAAGTCCCCTGATCGAGTATAAAAAAGCCCCCTAGACGAGTATATTAAAGCCCCCTGATCGAGTATAACAAAGTCCACTGATCGAGTATACCAACGTCCCCTGGTCCAGTATAACAAAGTCCCCTGATCGAGTAGAACATATCCCCTCATCGAGTATAAAAAAGCCCCCTAGACAAGTATATTAAAGTCCCCTGATCGAGAATAACAAAGTCCACTGTTCCAGTATAACAAAGTCCCCTGATGGAGTATAACAAAGTCCTCTGCACGAGTATAACAAAGTCACCAGATCGAGTACAACAAAAGCCCCTCATCGAGTATAACAAAGTCCATTGGTCAAGTATAAAAAAGTCCCCTGGTCGAGTATAACCTAAGACTCCTGATCGAGAATAACAAAGTCCCCTGGTCGAGTATAGCAAATTCTCCTGATCGAGTATAACACAGCCCCCTTCTCGAGTATAAGAAAGCCCCCTGGTCGAGTATAACAAAGACCCATCATCGAGGTCAAACAAGGCCCGTAATCAGGTATAACAAAGTCCTGATCTACTGGTATAACAAAGGCCCTGATACAGTATAACAAAAGGCCCTCATCGAAGATATAACCGAAGTCCCTGATGTCAGGTATAACAAAGCCGCCCTAATCGGTATATCAAAGTCCCTGGTCGAGTCTAACAAGGCCCTGGACAGTATAACCGATCCCCTGATCGAGTAACAAAAGTCCACCGTCCGAGTATAACAAAGTCCCCCAGATCCGAGTCTAACAAAGCCCTCATCTAGTATAACAAAGTCCATTGGTCCAAGTATAAAAAGTCCCCTGATCCAGGTATAATAAAAAGTCCCCTGATCGAGTATAACAAAGCCCCCTTATCGAGTATAATAAATTCCCCTAATCGAGTATAACAATGGGCCCTGGTCGAGAATAACAAAGCCCCCTGATCGAGTATAACAAAAGTCCCCTAATCGAGTATAACAAACTCCCCTGATCGGGTATAAAAAAGTCCCCTGGTTCAGTATAACACAGTCCCCTGATCAAGTACAAAAAAGTCCCCTGGCCCAGTGTAAAAAAGTACCCATATCGAGCAAAACAAAGTCCCATGATCGATTATAACAAAGTCCCCTGGTCGAGTATAGCAAAGGGCCCTGATCGAGTTGGACAAAGTCCCCTGATCGAGTATTACAAAGTCCCTTGATCGTGTATAAAAAAGACCCCTAGACGAGAATAACAAAGTCCCCTGATCGAGTATAACAAAGTCCCCTGATCGAGTGTAACAAAGTCCCCTGGTCCAGTATAACAAAGTCCCCTGATCGAGTATAACATATCCCCTGATCGAGTATAACAAAGTCTCCAGGCCCAGTATAACAAAGTCCACAGATCGAGCATAACAAAGTCCCCTGATCGATTATAACATATCCCCTGATCGAGTATAACAAAGTCTCCAGGCCCAGTATAACAAAGTCCACAGATCGAGCATAACAAAGTCCCCTGATCGATTATGACAAAGTCACCCAGACAGAGTATAACAAAGTCCCCTGGTCGAGAATAACAAAGTCCCCTGATCCTAATATAACAAATCCCCTGGACGAGTATAACAAAGTCCCCTGGTCCAGTATAACATAGTCCCCTGATCGAGTATAACAAAGTATCCTGGTCCAGTATAACAAAGTCCCCTGATCGAGTATAACATATCCCCTCATCGAGGATAACAATGTCTCCTGGCGCAGTATAACAAAGTCCCCAGATCGAGCATAACAAAGTCCCCTGATCGATTATAACAAAGTCCCCTGGTCGAGTATAACAAAGGGCCCTCATCGTGTAAGACAAAGTACCCTGATCGAGTATAACAAAGACCCCTGATACTTGTATAACAAAGCCCAATGGACGAGTATAACAAAGACTCCTGAACCGAGCATAACAAAGTCCCCTCATCGAGTATAACATATCCCCTGGTCGAGTATAACAAAGTCCCTGGTGGAGTATAACAAAGTCCCCTGGTCGAGTATAACAAAGTTTTCTAATCGAGTATAACAAAGGCCCCTGGTCGAGTATAACATATCCCCTGATCGAATATACCAAAGTCGTCTGCTCGAGTATAAGAAAGTCACCTGATCGAGTATAACAAAGTCCCCTGGTCTAGTATAACAAAGCCCCTCATCGAGTATAACAATGGCCCCTAATCGAGTATAACAAAGTCCCCTGATTGAGTATAACAAAGTCCCCTCATCGAGTATAACAAAGTCCTCTTGTTGAGTATAACAAATTCCCCTGGTCAAGTATAGCAAAGTCCCCTGATCGAGTATAACAAACCCTCCTCATCGAGTGTAACAAAGTCCCCTGATCGAGTATAACACAGCCCCCTGCTCGAGTATAAGAAAGTCCCCAGATCAAGTATAACAAAGTCCCCTGATCGAGTATAACAAAGGCCCCTGATCGAGTCCAGAAAAGGCCCCTCATCGAGTATAACAAAGTCCCCTGATCTAGTATAACACAGGCCCCTGATCGAGTATAACAAAGTCCCCTCATTGAGTATAACAAAGTTCCCTGATCGAGTATAACAAAGCCGGCTAATCGAGTATAACAAAGTCCCCTGGTCGAGTATAACAAAGTCCCCCTTTCGAGTCTAACAAAGTCCCTTATCGAGTATAACAAATTCCCCTTATCGAGTATTACAAAGACCCCTTATCGAGTATAACAAAGTCCGGTGATCGAGTATAAGAAAGGCCCCTGGTCGAGTATAACAAAGTCCCCTGATCGAGTATAACAAAGGTCCCCTGATCGAGTATAACAAAGTCCCCTGATCGAGTATAAAAAAGTCCCTGATCGAGTATACCAAAGTCCCCTAATCGATTATAACAAAGTCCCCTGGTCGAGTATAACTTAGTCCTCTGTTTGAGTCTAACAAAATCCGGTGATTGACTATAACAAAGGCCCCTGGTCGAGTATAACAAAGTCCTTTGATCGAGTATAACAAAGCCCCCTGGACGAGTATAACCAAGTCCCCTGATCGAGTATAACAAAGTCCCTGATCGAGTATACCAAAGTCCCCTGATCGATGATAACAAAGTCCCCTGGTCGAGTATAACAAAGTCCATTGGTCAAGTATAAAAAAGTCCCTGGTCGAGTATAACAAAGTCCCCAAATCGAGTATAACAAAGGCCCCTCATCGAGTATAACAAAGTCCATTGGTCAAGTATAAAAAAGTCCCCTTGTCGAGTATAACAAAGTCCTTGATCGAGTATAACAAAGTCCCCTGATCGAGTATAACAAAGCCCCCTGGGCGAGTATAACAAAGTTCCCTGATCGAGTATAACAAAGTCCCTGATCGAGTATAACAAAGTCCCCTGGTCCAATATAACAAAGACCCTGATCGAGTATAACATATCCCCTCATCGAGTATAACAACGTCTCCTGGCGCAGTATAACAAAGTCCCCAGATCGAGCATAACAAAGTCCCCTGATCGATTATAACAAAGTCCCCTGTCGAGTATAACAAAGGGCCCTCATCGAGTAAGACAAAGTCCATTGATCGAGTATAACAAAGTCCCCTGATCCTCGTATAACAAAGCCCACTGGACGAGTATAACAAAGACCCCTGAACCGAGTATAAGAAAGTCCCCTGATCTAGTATAACAAAGGCCCCTGATCGAGTATAACAAAGGTCCCCTAATCGAGTATAACAAAGTCCCCTGATCGAGTATAAAAAAGTCCCTGATCGAGTATACCAAAGTCCACTGATCGATTATAACAAAGTACCCTGGTCGAGTACAACTTAGTCCTCTGTTTGAGTCTAACAAAATCCGGTGATCGACTATAACAAAGGCCCCTGGTCGAGTATAACAAAGTCCCGTGTTCGAGTCTAACAAAGTCCCCTTATCGAGTATAACAAAATCCCCTTATCAAGTATTACAAAGACTCCTTATCGAGTATAACAAAGTCCGGTGATCGAGTATAACAAAGGCCCCTGGTCGAGTATAACAAAGTCCCCTGATCGAGTATAACAAAGGTCCCCTGATCGAGTATAACTAAGTCCCCTGATCGAGTATAAAAAAGTCCCCTGGCCCAGTATAACAAAGTCCCCATATCGAGTATAACAAAGTCCCCTTATCGATTATATCAAAGTCCCCTGGTCGAGTATAGCAAAGGGCCCTAATCGAGTAAGACAAAGTCCCCTGATTGAGTATAAGAAATTCCTCTTATCGAGTATAACAAAGTCCCCTTATCGAGTATAACAAAGACCCCTGAACCGAGTATAACAAAGTCCCCTTATCGAGTATAACAAAGTCCCCTGATCGAGTATAACAAAAGTCCCCTGATCGAGTATAACAAAGTTCCCTGATCGGGTTTACAAAAGTCCCCTGGTCCAGTATAACAAAGTCCCCTGATCGAGTATAACAAAGGCCCCTGGACGAGTAAAACAAAGTCCCTTGGTCGAGTATAACAAAGTTTTCTTATCGAGTATAACAAAGGCCCCTGGTCGAGTATAACAAAGTCCTCTGATCGAGTATAACAAAATTCCCCTGATCGAGTATAACAAAGTCCCTTAATCAAGTATAGCAAAATCCCCTCATCGAGTATAACATATCCCCTGATCGAGTATAAAAAAGTCCTCTGGACGAGTATAACAAAGTCCATTGATCGAGTATAACAAAGTCCCCTGGTCGAGTATAACAAAGTCCCCTGATCGAGGATAACCAAAGCCCCTCATCGAGTATAACAAAGTCCCATGATTGAGTATAACAAAGTCCCCTGATCGAGTATAACAAAGTCCTCTGGTTGAGTATTACAAAGTCCCCTGATCAAGTATAATATAACCCCTGATCGCGTAAAACAAAATTCCCCTGATCGAGTATGACAAAGTCCCTTGATTAATTTTAAAAAAGTCCCCTGGTTGAGTATAACAAAGTTCCTTGATCGAGTATAACAAAGTCCCCTGGTCGCGTATAACAAAGCCCCCTCATCGAGCATAACAAAGGCCCCTAATCGAGTATAACAAAGTCCCCTGATTGAGTATAAAAAAGTCCCCTGATCGAGTATAACAAAGTCCTCTGGTTGAGTATAACAAAGTCCCCTGATCGAGTATAACATATCCCCTGATCGAGTATAACAAAATTCCCCTGATCGAGTATGACAAAGTCCCTTGATTAATTTTAAAAAAGTCCCCTGGTTGAGTATAACAAAGTTCCTTCATCGAGTATAACAAAGTCCCCTGGTCGCGTATTACAAAGCCCCCTCATCGAGCATAACAAGGGCCCCTAATCGAGTATAACAAAGCCCCCTCATCGAGTATAACAAAGTCCCATGATTGAGTATAACAAAGTCCCCTGATCGAGTATAACATATCCCCTGATCGAGTATATCAACGTTTCCTGACCCAGTATAACAAAGTCTCTAGATCGAGCATAACAAAGCCCCCTGGACGAGTATAACAAAGTCCCCTGATCGAGTATAACAAAGTCCCCTGATCGAGTATAACAAAGTCTCCTGGTCCAGTATAACAAAGTCCCCTGATCGAGTATAACATATCCCCTCATCGAGGATAACAACGTCTCCTGGCGCAGTATAACAAAGTCCCCAGATCGAGCATAACAAAGTCCCCTGATCGATTATAACAAAGTCCTCTGGTCGAGTATAGCAAAGGGCCCTCATCGAGTAAGACAAAGTCCCCTGATCGAGTATAACAAAGTCCCCTGATCCTAGTATAACTAAGCCCAATGGACGAGTATAACAAAGACCCCTGAACCGAGCATAACAAAGTCCCCTAATCGAGTATAACATATCCCCTGATCGAGTATAACAAAGTCCCTGGTGGAGTAAAACAAATTCCCCTGGTCGAGTATAACAAAGTTTTCTAATCGAGTATAACAAAGGCCCCTGGTCGAGTATAACGAAGTCCTCTGATCGAGTATTACAAAGTCCCCTGATCAAGTATAACAAAGTCCCCTAATCAAGTATAACAAAGTCCCCTAATCGAGTATAACATATCCCCTGATCGAATATACCAAAGTCGTCTGCTCGAGTATAAGAAAGTCCCCTGATCGAGTATAACAAAGTCCCTTGGTCGAGTATAACAAAGTCCCCTGATCGAGTATAACAAAAGCCCCTCATCGAGTATAGCAAAGTCCATTGGTCAAATATAGGAAAGTCCACTGATCGAGTATAACAAAGTCCCTGATCGAGTATAAAAAAGTCCCCTGATCGCATATAACAAAGTCCCCTGGTCTAGTATAACAAAGTCCCCTGATCGAGTATAACAAAGGCCCCTCATTGACTATAACAAAATCCCTTGGTCAAGTATAAAAATATTCCCCTGGTCGAGTATAACAAAGTCCTCTGGTCGAGTATAAATAAGTCCCCTGAGGGAGTATAACAAAGTCCCCTGATCGAGTATAACAAAGTCCCCAGAGCGAGTATAACAAAGGCCCCTCATCGAGTATAACAGTTCATTGGTCATATAAAAGTCCCTGGTCGAGTATAACAAAGTCCCCTGATCGAGTATAACAAAGTCCCTGGTCGAGTATAGGAAGTCCTGATCGAGTGATAACAAAGCTTCCTCATCGAGTATATAGCAAAGTCCATTGGTCAAGTATAAAAAGTCCCCCGTCGAGTATAACAAAGTCCCCTGATCGAGTATAACAAAGTCCCCTGGTCGAGAATAAAAGTCCCTGATGGAGTATAACAAAGTCCCCCTGATCGAGTATAACAAAGTCCCCAGATCGAGTATAAGAAACCCACTCATCGAGTATAACAAAGTCCATTGGTCAAGTATAAAAAAGTCCCCTGGACGAGTATAACAAAGTCCCCACATCGAGTATAACAAAGTCCCGTGGTCGAGTATAGCAAAGTCCTCACATCGAGTATAACAAAGCCTCCTCATCGAGTATAACAAAGTCCCCTGATCGTGTATAAAAAGACCCCCAGACGAGAATAACAAAGTCCCCTGATCGAGTATAACAAAGTCCCCTGATCGAGTATAACAAAGTCCCCTGGTCCAGTATAACAAAGTCCCCTGATCGAGTATAACATATCCCCTGATCGAGTATAACAAAGTCTCCAGGCCCAGTATAACAAAGTCCACAGATCGAGCATAACAAAGTTCCCTAATCGATTATAACAAAGTCACCCAGACCGAGTATAACAAAGGCCTCTGGTCGAGTATAACAAAGTCCCCTGGTCGAGAATTACAAAGTCCCCTGATCCTAATATAACAAAGCCCCCTGGACGAGTATAACAAAGTCCCCTGGTCCAGTATAACATAGTCCCCAGATCGAGTATAATAAAGTATCCTCGTCCAGTATAACAAAGTCCCCTGATCGAGTATAACATATCCCCTCATCGAGGATAACAATGTCTCCTGGCGCAGTATAACAAAGTACCCAGATCGAGCATAACAAAGTCCCCTGATCGATTATAACAAAGTCCCCTGGTCGAGTATAACAAGGGGCCCTCATCGAGTAAGACAAAGTACCCTGATCGAGTATAACAAAGACCCCTGATCCTAGTATAACAAAGCCCAATGGACGAGTATAACAAGAACCCCTGAACCGAGCATAACAAAGTCCCCTCATCGAGTATAACATATCCCCTGGTCGAGTATTACAAAGTCCCTGGTGGAGTATAACAAAGTCCCCTGGTCGAGTATAACAAAGTTTTCTAATCGAGTATAAGAAAGTCACCTGATCGAGTATAACAAAGTCCCCTGGTCGAGTATAACAAGGCCCCTCATCGAGTATAACAAAGGCCCCTAATCGAGTATAACAAAGTCCCCTGATTGAGTATAACAAAGTCCCCTGATCGAGTATAACAAAGTCCTCTTGTTGAGTATAACAAAGTCCCCTGGTCAAGTATAGCAAAGTCCCCTGATCGAGTATAACAAACCCTCCTCATCGAGTATAACAAAGTCCCCTGATCGAGTATAACACAGCCCCCTGCTCGAGTCTAAGAAAGTCCCCTGATCAAGTATAACAAAGTCCCCTGATCGAGTATAACAAAGGCCCCTGATCGAGTCCAAAAAAGGCCCCTCATCGAGTATAACAAAGTCCCCTGATCTAGTATAACACAGGCCCCTCATCGAGTATAACAAAGGCCCCTCATCGAGTATAACAAAGTTCCCTGATCGAGTATAACAAAGTGTCCTAATCGAGTATTACAAAGTCCCCTGGTCGAGTATAACAAAGTCCCCTGTTCGAGTCTAACAAAGTCCCCTTATCGAGTATAACAAATTCCCCTTATCGAGTATTACAAAGACCCCTTATCGAGTATAACAAAGGCCGGTGATCGAGTATAAGAAAGGCCCCTGGTCGAGTATAACAAAGTCCCCTGATCGAGTATAACAAAGGTCCCCTGATCGAGTATAACAAAGTCCCCTGATCGAGTATAAAAAAGTCCCTGATCGAGTATACCAAAGTCCCCTGATCTAGTATAACACAGGCCCCTGATCGAGTATAACAAAGGCCCCTCATCGAGTATAACAAAGCTCCCTGATCTAGTATAACAAAGCCGTCTAATCGAGTATAACAAAGTCCCCTGGTCGAGTATAACAAAGTCCCATGTTCGAGTCTAACAAAGTCCCCTTATCGAGTATAACAAATTCCCCTTATCGAGTATTACAAAGACCCCTTATCGAGTATAACAAAGTCCGGTGATCGAGTATAAGAAAGGCCCCTGGTCGAGTATAAAAATGTCCCTGATCGAGTATACCAAAGTCCCCTGATCGATTATAACAAAGTCCCCTGGTCGAGTATAACTTAGTCCTCTGTTTGAGTCTAACAAAATCCGGTGATTGACTATAACAAAGGCCCCTGGTCGAGTATAACAAAGTCCCTTGATCGAGTATAACAAAGCCCCCTGGACGAGTATAACAAAGTCCCCTGATCGAGTATAACAAAGTCCCTGATCGAGTATACCAAAGTCCCCGGATCGATTATAACAAAGTCCCCTGGTCGAGTATAACAAAGTCCATTGGTCAAGTATAAAAAAGTCCCCTGGTCGAGTATAACAAAGTCCCCAAATCGAGTATAACAAAGGCCCCTCATCGAGTATAACAAAGTCCATTGGTCATGTATAAAAAAGTCCCCTTGTCGAGTATAACAAAGTCCTTGATCGAGTATAACAAAGTCCCCTGATCGAGTATAACAAAGCCCCCTGGGCGAGTATAACAAAGTTTCCTGATCGAGTATAACAAAGTCCCTGATCGAGTATAACAAAGTCCCCTGGTCCAATATAACAAAGACCCTGATCGAGTATAACATATCCCCTCATCGAGTATAGCAACGTCTCCTGGGGCAGTATAACAAAGTCCCCAGATCGAGCATAACAAAGCCCTTGATCGATTATAACAAAGTCCCCTGGTCGAGTATAACAAAAGGCCCTCGTCGAGTAAGACAAAGTCCATTGATCGAGTATAACAAAGTCCCCTGATCCTAGTATAACAAAGCCCACTGGACGAGTATAACAAAGACCCCTGAACCGAGTATAAGAAAGTCCCCTGATCTAGTATAACAAAGGCCCCTGATCGAGTATAACAAAGGTCCCCTGATCGAGTATAACAAAGTCCCCTGATCGAGTATAAAAAAGTCCCTGATGGAGTATACCAAAGTCCCCTCATTTGATTATAACAAAGTCCCCTGGTCGAGTATAACTTAGTCCTCTGTTTGAGTCTAACAAAATCCGGTGATCGACTATAACAAAGGCCCCTGGTCGACCATAACAAAGTCCCCTGTTCGAGTCTAACAAAGTCCCCTTATCGTGTATAACAAATTCCCCTTATCGAGTATTACAAAGACTCCTTATCGAGTATAACAAAGTCCGGTGATCGAGTATAACAAAGGCCCCTGGTCGAGTATAACAAAGTCCCCTGATCGAGTATAACAAAGGTCCCCTGATCGAGTATAACAAAGTCCCCTGATCGAGTATAAAAAAGTCCCCTGGCCCAGTATAACAAAGTCCCCATATCGAGTATAACAAAGTCCCCTTATCGATTATATCAAAGTCCCCTGGTCGAGTATAGCAAAGGGCCCTAATCGAGTAAGACAAAGTCCCCTGATCGAGTATAACAAAGTCCCCTGATCGAGTATATCAAAAGTCCCCTGATCGCGTATAACAAAGTTCCCTGATCGGGTATAAAAAAGTCCCCTGGTCCAGTATAACAAAGTCCCCTGATCGAGTATAACAAAGGCCCCTGGACGTGTATAACAAAGTTCCCTGATCGAGTATACCAAAAGTCCCTTGATCGAGTATAACAAAGTCCCTTGGTCGAGTATAACAAAGTTTTCTTATCGAGTATAACAAAGGCCCCTGGTCGAGTATAACAAAGTTCTCTGATCGAGTATAACAATATTCCCCTGATCGAGTATAACAAAGTCCCTTAATCAAGTATAGCAAAATCTCCTCATCGAGTATAACATATCCCCTGATCGAGTATAAAAAAGTCTTCTGGTCGAGTATAACATGGTCCCCTGATCGAGCATAACAAAGTCCCCTGGTCGAGTATAACAAAGTCCCCTGATCGAGGTTAACCAAAGCCCCTCATCGAGTATAACAAAGTCCCATGATTGAGTATAACAAAGTCCCCTTATCGCGTATAACAAAGTCCTCTGGTTGAGTATTACAAAGTCCCCTGTTCAAGTATAATATAACCCCTGATCGCGTAAAACAAAATTCCCCTGATCGAGTATGACAAAGTCCCTTGATTAATTTTGAAAAAGTCCCCTGGTTGAGTATAACAAAGTTCCCTGATCGAGTATAACAAAGTTCCCTGGTCGCGTATAACAAAGCCCCCTCATCGAGCATAACAAAGGCCCCTAATCGAGTATAACAAAGTCCCCTGATTGAGTATAAAAAAGTCCCCTGATCGAGTATAACATATCCCCTGATCGAGTATAACAAAATTCCCCTGATAGAGTATGACAAAGTCCCCTGATTAATTTTAAAAAAGTCCCCTGGTTGAGTATAACAATGTTCCCTGATCGAGTATAACAAAGCCCCCTCATCGAGTAAAACAAAGGCCCCTAATCGAGTATAACAAAGTCCACTGATCGAGTATAATATATCCCCTGATCGAGTATAACAAAGTCCTCTGGTCAAGTATAAAAAAGTCCCCTGATCGAGTATAACATATCCCCTGATCGAGTATAACAAAGTCTCCAGGCCCAGTATAACAAAGTCCCCAGATCGAGCATAACAAAGTGACCTGATCAATTATAACAAAGTCACCCAGACCGAGTATAAGAAAGGCCTCTGGTCGAGTATAACAAAGTCCCCTGGACGAGAATAACAAAATCCCCTGATTGTAATATAACAAAGCCCCCTGGACGAGTATAACAAAGTCCCCTGGTCCAGTATAACAAATTCCCCTGATCGAGTATAACATATCCCCTGATCGAGTATAACAACGTTTCCTTACCCAGTATAACAAAGTCCCCAGATCGAGCATAACAAAGTCCCCTGATCGATTATAACAAAGTCACCCAGACCGAGTATAAGAAAGGCCTCTGGTCGAGTATAACAAAGTCCCCTGGACGAGAATAACAAAGTCCCCTGATCGTAATATAACAAAGCCCCCTGGACGAGTATAACAAAGTCCCCTGGTCAAGTATAACAAATTCCCCTGATCGAGTATAACATATCCCCTGATCGAGTATAACAACGTTTCCTGACCCAGTATAACAAAGCCCCCTGGGCGAGTATAACAAAGTCCCCTGATCGAGTATAACAAAGTCCCCTGATCGAGTATAACAGAGTCTCCTGGTCCAGCATAACAAAGTCCCCTGATCGAGTATAACATATCCCCTCATCGAGGATAACAACGTCTCCTGGCGCAGTATAACAAAGTCCCCAGATCGCGCATAACAAAGTCCCCTGATCGATTATAACAAAGTCCTCTGGTCGAGTATAACAAAGGGCCCTCATCGAGTAAGACGAAGTCCCCTGATCGAGTATAACAAAGTCCCCTGATCCTAGTATAACAAAGCCCAATGGACTAGTATAACAAAGACCCCTGAACCGAGCATAACAAAGTCCCCTAATCGAGTATAACATATTCCCTGATCGAGTATAACAAAGTCCCTGGTGGAGTAAAACAAAGTCCCCTGGACGAGTATAACAAAGTTTTCTAATCGAGTATAACAAAGGCCCCTGGTCGAGTATAACGAAGTCCTCTGATCGAGTATTACAAAGCCCCTGATCAAGTATAACAAAGTCCCCTAATCAAGTATAACAAAGTCCCCTGATCGAATATACCAAAGTCGTCTGCTCGAGTATAAGAAAGTCCCCTGATCGAGTATAAGAAAGTCCCCTGGTCGAATATAACAAAGTCCCCTGATCGAGTATAACAAAAGCCCCTCATCGAGTATAGCAAAGTCCATTGGTCAAATATAGGAAAGTCCACTGATCGAGTATAACAAAGTCCCTGATCGAGTATAAAAAAGTCCCCTGATCGCATATAACAAAGTCCCCTGTTCGAGTATAACCAAGTCCCCTGATCGAGTATAACAAATGACCCTCATTGATTATAACAAAATCCATTGGTCAAGTATAAAAAAGTCCCCTGGTCGAGTATAACAAAGTCCTCTGATCGAGAATAACAAAGTCCTCTGGTCGAGTATAAAAAAGTCCCCTGAGGGAGTATAACAAAGTCCCCTGATTGAGTATAACAAAGTCCCCTGATTGAGTATAACAAAGTCCCCAGATCGAGTATAACAAAGGCCCCTCATCGAGTATAGCAGTGTCCATTGGTCAAGTATAAAAAAGTCCCCTGGTCGAGTATAACAAAGTCCCCTGATTGAGTATAACAAAGTCGCCTGGTCGAGTATAGCACAGCCCCCTGATCGAGTATAACAAAGCCTCCTCATCGAGTATAGCAAAGTCCATTGGTCAAGTATAAAAAAGTCCCCTGGTCGAGTATAACAAAGTCCCCTGATCGAGTATAACAAAGTCCCCTGGTCGAGTATAAGAAAGGCCACTCATCGAGTATAACAAAGTCCATTGGTCAAGTATAAAAAAGTCCCCTGGACGAGTATAACAAAGTCCCCACATCGAGTATAACAAAGTCCCGTGGTCGAGTATAGCAAAGTCCTCACATCGAGTATAACAAAGACTCCTCATCGAGTATAACAAAGTCCCCTGATCGTGTATAAAAAAGACCCCTAGACGAGTATAACAAAGTCCCCTGATCGAGTTTAACAAAGTCCCCTGATCGAGTATAACAAAGTCCCCTGGTCCAGTATAACAAAGTCCCCTGATCGAGTATAACATATCCCCTGATCGAGTATAACAAAGTCTCCAAGCCCAGTATAACAAAGTCCACAGATCGAGCATATCAAGTCCCCTGATCGATTATAACAAAGTCACCCAGACCGAGTATAACAAAGGCCTCTGGTCGAGTATAACAAAGTCCCCTGGTCGAGAATAACAAAGTCCCCTGATCCTAATATAACAAAGCCCCCTGGACGAGTATAACAAAGTCCCCTTGTCGAGTATAACAAAGGGCCCTCATCGAGTAAGACAAAGTACCCTGATCGAGTATAACAAAGACCCCTGATCCTAGTATAACAAAGCCCAATGGACGAGTATAACAAAGACCCCTGAACCGAGCATAACAAAGTCCCCTCATCGAGTATAACATATCCCCTGGTCGAGTATAACAAAGTCCCTGGTGGAGTATAACAAAGTCCCCTGGTCGAGTATAACAAAGTTTTCTAATCGAGTATAACAAAGGCCCCTGGTCGAGTATAACATATCCCCTGATCGAATATACCAAAGTCGTCTGCTCAAGTATAAGAAAGTCACATGATCGAGTATAACAAAGTCCCCTGGTCGAGTATAACAAAGCCCCTCATCGAGTATAACAAAGGCCCCTAATCGAGTATAACAAAGGCCCCTAATCGAGTATAACAAAGTCCCCTGATTGAGTATAACAAAGTCCCCTGATCGAGTATAACAAAGTCCTCTTGTTGAGTATAACAAAGTCCCCTGGTCAAGTATAGCAAAGTTCCCCGATCGAGTATAACAAACCCTCCTCATCGAGTATAACAAAGTCCCCTGATCGAGTATAACACAGCCCCCTGCTCGAGTATAAGAAAGTCCCCTCATCAAGTATAACAAAGTCCCCTGATCGAGTATAACAAAGGCCCCTGATCGAGTCCAGAAAAGGCCCCTCATCGAGTATAACAAAGTCCCCTGTTCTAGTATAACACAGGCCCCTGATCGAGTATAACAAAGGCCCCTCATCGAGTATAACAAAGTTCCCTGATCGAGTATAACAAAGCCGCCTAATCGAGTATAACAAAATCCCCTGGTTGAGTATAACAAAGTCCCCCTTTCGAGTCTAACAAAGTCCCCTTATCGAGTATAACAAATTCCCCTTATCGAGTATTACAAAGACCCCTTATCGAGTATAACAAAGTCCGGTGATCGAGTATAAGAAAGGCCCCTGGTCGAGTATAACAAAGTCCCCTGATCGAGTATAACAAATGTCCCCTGATCGAGTATAACAAAGTCCCCTGATCGAGTATAAAGTCCTGGTCGGTATGCAAAGTCCCCTGATCGATTAACAAAGTCCCTGGTCGAGTATAACAGTCCTCAGTTTAGTCTAACAAAATCATTGATCGACTATAACAAAGGCCCTGGTCAAAGTATAACAAAAGTCCCTTGATCGGGTATAACAAAGCCCCTGGACGAGTATAACAAAGTCCCTGATTGAGTATAACAAAGTCCTGATCAGGTATACCCAAAAGTCCCTGATCGATTATAACAAAGTCCCTGGTCGAGTATAACAAAGTCCATTGGTCAAAGTATAAAAAAGTCCCCTGGTCGAGTATAACAATGTCCCCAAATCGAGTATAACAAAGGCCTCTCATCGAGTATAACAAAGTCCATTTGTCAAGTATAAAAAAGTCCCCTTGTCGAGTATAACAAAGTCCTTGATCGAGTATAACAAAGTCCCCTGATCGAGTATAACAAAGCCCCCTGGGCGAGTATAACAAAGTTTCCTGATCGAGTATAACAAAGTCCCTGATCGAGTATAACAAAGTCCCCTGGTCCAATATAACAAAGACCCTGATCCAGTATAACATATCCCCTCATCGAGTATAACAACGGCTCCTGGCGCAGTATAACAAAGTCCCCAGATCGAGCATAACAAAGTCCCCTGATCGATTATAACAAAGTCCCCTAGTCGAGTATAACAAAGGGCCCTCATCGAGTAAGACAAAGTCCATTAATCGAGTATAACAAAGTCCCCTGATCCTAGTATAACAAAGCCCACTGGACGAGTATAACAAAGACCCCTGAACCGAGTATAAGAAAGTCCCCTGATCTAGTATAAAAAGGCCCCTGATGGTATAACGAGGTCCCCTATTGGAGTATAACAAAGTCCCTGATCCAGGTATAAAAAGTCCTGATCGGTGTACCAAAAGAGTCCCCTGATCGATTATAACAAAGTCCCTGTGGTCGATGTAACTTAGTCCTCAGTTTGAATTCTGGCAAATCCATTGATCGACTATAACAAGGCCCTGGTCTAAGGTATAACAAAGTCCCTTGATCAGGTATAACAAAGCCCCTGGACGGTATAACAAAGTCCCCTCATTGAGTATAACAAAGTCCCTGATCGAGTATACCAAAGTCCCCTGATCGATTATAACAAAGTCCCCTGGTCGAGTATAACAAAGTCCATTGGTCAAGTGTAAAAAAGTCCCCTGGTCGAGTATAACAAAGTCCCCAAATCGAGTATAACAAAGGCCCCTCATCGAGTATAAAAAAGTCCATTGGTCAAGTATAAAAAAGTCCCCTTGTCGAGTATAACAAAGTCCTTGATCGAGTATAACAAAGTCCCCTGATCGAGTATAACAAAGCCCCCTCGGCGAGTATAACAAAGTTCCCTGATCGAGTATAACAAAGTCCCTGATCGAGTATAACAAAGTCCCCTGGTCCAATATAACAAAGACCCTGATCCAGTATAACATATCCCCTCATCGAGTATAACAACGTCTCCTGGCGCAGTATAACAAAGTCCCCAGATCGAGCATAACAAAGTCCCCTGATCGATTATAACAAAGTCCCCTGGTCGAGTATAACAAAGGGCCCTCATCGAGTAAGACAAAGTCCATTAATCGAGTATAACAAAGTCCCCTGATCCTAGTATAACAAAGCCCACTGGACGAGTATAACAAAGACCCCTGAACCGAGTATAAGAAAGTCCCCTGATCTAGTATAACAAAGGCCCCTGATCGAGTATAACAAAGGTCCCCTAATCGAGTATAACAAAGTCCCCTGATCGAGTATAAAAAAGTCCCTGATCGAGTATACCACGTCCCCTGATCGATTATAACAAAGTCCCCTGGTCGAGTATAACTTAGTCCTCTGTTTGAGTCTAACAAAATCCGGTGATCGACTATAACAAAGGTCCCTGGTCGAGTATAACAAAGTCCCCTGTTCGGGTCTAACAAAGTCCCCTTATCGAGTTTAACAAATTCCCCTTATCGAGTATTACAAAGACTCCTTATCGAGTATAACAAAGTCCGGTGATCGAGTATAACAAAGGCCCCTGGGCGAGTATAACAAAGTCCCCTGATCGAGTATAAAAAAGTCCCCTGGCCCAGTATAACAAAGTCCCCATATCGAGTATAACAAAGTCCCCTTATCGATTATATCAAAGTCCCCTGGTCGAGTATAGCAAAGGGCCCTAATCGAGTAAGACAAAGTCCCCTTATCGAGTATAAAAAAGTCCCCTGATCGAGTATAACAAAAGTCCCCTGATCCAGTATAACAAAGTTCCCTGATCGGGTATAAAAAAGTCCCCTGGTCCAGTATAACAAAGTCCCCTGATCGAGTATAACAAAGGCCCCTGGACGAGTATAACAAAGTCCCCTGATTGAGTATAACAAAGTCCCTTGGTCGAGTATAACAAAGTTTTCTTATCGAGTATAACAAAGGCCCCTCGTCGAGTATAACAAAGTCCTCTGATCGAGTATAACAAAATTCCCCTGATCGAGTATAACAAAGTCCCTTAATCAAGTATAGCAAAATCCCCTCATCGAGTATAACATATCCCCTGATCGAGTATAAAAAAGTCCTCTGGTCGAGTATAACAAAGTCCCCTGATCGAGTATAACAAAGTCCCCTGGTCGAGTATAACAAAGTCCCCTGATCGAGGATAACCAAAGCCCCTCATCGAGTATAACAAAGTCCCATGATTGAGTATAACAAAGTCCCCTGATCGAGTATAACAAAATCCTCTGGTTGAGTATTACAAAGTCCCCTGATCAAGTATAATATAACCCCTGATCGCGTAAAACAAAATTCCACTGATCGAGTATGACAAAGTCCCTTGATTAATTTTAAAAAAGTCCCCTGGTTGAGTATAACAAAGTTCCTTGATCGAGTATAACAAAGTCCCCTGGTCGCGTACAACAAAGCCCCCTCATCGAGCATAACAAAAGCCCCTAATCGAGTATAACAAAGTCCCCTGATTGAGTATAAAAAAGTCCCCTGATCGAGTATAACAAAGTCCCTTGGTTGAGTATAACAAAGTCCCCTGATCGAGTATAACAAAATTCCCCTGATAGAGTATGACAAAGTCCCCTGATTAATTTTAAAAAAGTCCCCTGGTTGAGTATAACAAAGTTCCCTGATCGAGTATAACAAAGCCCCCTCATCGAGTAAAACAAAGGCCCCTAATCGAGTATAACAAGGTCCACTGATCGAGTATAACATATCCCCTGATCGAGTATAACAAAGTCCTCTGGTCAAGTATAAAAAAGTCCCCTGATCGAGTATAACATATCCCCTGATCGAGTATAACAAAGTCTCCAGGCCCAGTATAACAAAGTCCCCAGATCGAGCATAACAAAGTCCCCTGATCGATTATAACAAAGTCACCCAGACCGAGTATAAGAAAGGCCTCTGGTCGAGTATAACAAAGTCCCCTGGTCGAGAATAACAAAGTCCCCTGATCGTAATATAACAAAGCCCCCTAGACGAGTATAACAAAGTCACCTGGTCCAGTATAACAAATTCCCCTGATCGAGTATAACATATCCCCTGATCGAGTATAACAACGTTTCCTGACCCAGTATAACAAAGTCCCTAGATCGAGCATAAAAAAGCCCCCTGGACGAGTATAACAAAGTCCCCTCATCGAGTATAACAAAGTCCCCTGATCGAGTAAGAGAAAGTCTCCTGGTCCAGTATAACAAAGTCCCCTGATCGAGTATAACATATCCCCTCATCGAGGATAACAACGTCTCCTGGCGCAGTATAACAAAGTCCCCAGATCGAGCATAACAAAGTCCCCTGATCGATTATAACAAAGTCCTCTGGTCGAGTATAATAAAGGGCCCTCATCGAGTAAGACAAAGTCCCCTGATCGAGTATAACAAAGCCCAATGGACGAGTATAACAAAGACCCCTGAACCGAGCATAACAAAGTCCCCTAATCGAGTATAACATATCCCCTGATCGAGTATAACAAAGTCCCTGGTGGAGTAAAACAAAGTCCCCTGGTCGAGCATAACAAAGTTTTCTAATCGAGTATAAAAAAGGCCCCTGGTCGAGTATAACGAAGTCCTCTGATCGAGTATTACAAAGTCCGATGATCAAGTATAACAAAGTCCCCTAATCAAGTATAACAAAGTCCCCTGATCGAGTATAACATATCCCCTGATCGAATATACCAAAGTCGCCTGCTCAAGTATAAGAACGTTCCCTGATCGAGTATAACAAAGTCCCCTTGTCGAGTATAACAAAGTCCCCTGATCGAGTACAACAAAGTCCCTGATCGAGTATAAAAAAGTCCCCTGATCGCATATAACAAAGTCCCCTGATCGAGGATAACCAAAGCCCCTCATCGAGTATAACAAAGTCCCCTGATCGCATATAACAAAGTCCCCTGGTCGAGTATAACAAAGTCCCCTGATCGAGTATAACAAAGGCCCCTGATTGAATATAACAAAATCCCTTGGTCAAGTATAAAAATATTCCCCTGGTCGAGTATAACAAAGTCCTCTGAGCGAGAATAACAAAGTCCTCTGGTCGAGTATAAATAAAACCCCTGAGGGAGTATAACAAAGTCCCCTGATCGAGTATAACAAAGTCCCCAGAGCGAGTATAACAAAGGCCCCTCATCGAGTATAACAAAGTCCATTGGTCAAGTATAAAAAAGTCCCCTGGTCGAGTATAACAAAGTCCCCTGATCGAGTATAACAAAGTCCCCTGGTCGAGTATAGCAAAGTCCCTGATCGAGTATAACAAAGCCTCCTCATCGAGTATAGCCGAGTCCATTTGGTCAAGTATAAAAAGTCCCTGGTCAGGTATAACAAAGTCCTCTGATCGAGAATAACAAAGTCCTCTGGTCGAGTATAAAAAAGTCCCCTGAGGGAGTATAACAAAGTCCCCTGATCGAGTATAACAAAGTCCCAGATCGAGTATAACAAAGGCCCCTCATCGAGTATAACAAAGTCCATTGGTCAAGTATAAAAAAGTCCCCTGGACGAGTATAACAAAGTCCCCACATCGAGTATAACAATGTCCCGTGGTCGAGTACAGCAAAGTCCCCACATCGAGTATAGCAAAGCCTCTTCATCGAGTATAACAATGTCCCCTGATCGAGTATAACACAGCCCCCTGCTCGAGTAAAAGAAAGTCCCCTGATCGAGTATAACAAAGTTCCCTGGTCGAGTATAACAAAGTCCCCTGATCGGGTATAACATCCCTGATCGAGTATAACAAAGTCTCCAGGCCCAGGATAACAAAGTCCACAGATGGAGCATAACAAAGTCCCCTGATCGATTATAACAAAGTCACCCAGAACGAGTATAACAAAGGCCTCTGGTCGAGTATAACAAAGTCCCCTGGTCGAGAATTACAAAGTCCCCTGATCCTAATATAACAAAGCGCCCTGGACGAGTATAACAAAGTCCCCTGGTCCAGTATAATAAAGTCCCCTGATCGAGTATAACAAAGTATCCTGGTCCAGTATAACAAAGTCCCCTGATCGAGTATAACATATCCCCTCATCGAGGATAACAACGTCTCCTGGCGCAGAATAACAAAGTCCCCAGATCGAGCATAACAAAGTCCCCTGATCGATTATAACAAAGTCCCCTGGTCGAGTATAACAAAGGGCCCTCATCGAGTGAGACAAAGTACCCTGATCGAGTATAACAAAGTCCACTAATCCTAGTATAACAAAGCCCAATGGACGAGTATAACAAAGACCCCTGAACCGAGCATAACAAAGTCCCCTGATCGAGTATAACATATCCCCTGGTCGAGTATAACAAATTCCCTGGTGGAGTATAACAAAGTCCCCTGGTCGAGTATAACAAAGTTTTCTAATCGAGTATAACAAAGGCCCCTGGTCGAGTATAACATATCCCCTGATCGAATATACCAAAGTCGTCTGCTCGAGTATAAGAAAGTCACCTGATCAGTACTTACAGCCCCCTGCTCGAGTATAAGAAAGTCCCCTGATCAAGTATAACAAAGTCCCCTGATCGAGTATAACAAATGCCCCTGATCGAGTCCAAAAAAGGCCCCTCATCGAGTATAACAAAGTCCCCTGATCTAGTATAACACAGGCCCCTGATCGAGTATAACAAAGGCCCCTCATCGAGTATAACAAAGTTCCCTAATCGAGTATAACAAAGTGTCCTAATCGAGTATTACAAAGTCCCCTGGTCGAGTATAACAAAGTACCCTGTTCGAGTCGAACAAAGTCCCCTTATCGAGTATAACAAATTCCCCTTATCGAGTATTACAAAGACCCCTTATCGAGTATAACAAAGGCCGGTGATCGAGTATAAGAAAGGCCCCTGGTCGAGTATAACAAAGTCCCCTGATCGAGTATAACAAGGTCCCCTGATCAGGTATAACAAAGTCCCTATTCCGAGTATAAAAAGTCCCTGATCCGAGTACCAAGATCCCTGATCTAGTATAACTTCGGGCCCCTGATCGAGTACCAACAAGGCCCCTCATCAGTATAACAAAGAGTTCCCTGATCGAGTATAACAAAGCCGTCTAATCGAGTATAGCAAAGTCCCTGGTCGAGTATAACAAAGTCCATGTTCGGAGTCTAACAAAAGTCCCCTTATCGAGTATAACAAATTCCCTTATCGATTATTACGGGAGCCCTTATCGAGTATAACAAAGTCCGGTGATCGAGTATAAGAAAAGGCCCTGGTCGAGTATAAAAAAGTCCCTGATCGAGTATACCAAAGTCCCCTAATCGATTATAACAAAGTCCCCTGGTCGAGTATAACTTAGTCCTCTGTTTGAGTCTAACAAAATCCGGTGATTGACTATAACAAAGGCCCTTGGTCGAGTATAACAAAGTCCTTTGATCGAGTATAACAAAGCCCCCTGGACGAGTATAACAAAGTCCCCTGATCGAGTATAACAAAGTCCCTGATCGAGTATACCAAAGTCCCTGATCGATTATAACAAAGTCACCTGGTCGAGTATAACAAAGTCCATTGGTCAAGTATAAAAAAGTCCCCTGGTCGAGTATAACAAAGTCCCCAAATCGAGTATAACAAAGGCCCCTCATCGAGTATAACAAAGTCCATTGGTCAAGTATAAAAAAGTCCCCTTGTCGAGTATAAAAAAGTCCTTGATCGAGTATAACAAAGTCCCCTGATCGAGTATAACAAAGCCCCCTGGGCGAGTATAACAAAGTTTCCTGATCGAGTATAACAAAGTCCCTGATCGAGTATAACAAAGTCCCCTGGTCCAATATAACAAAGACCCTGATCGAGTATAACATATCCCCTCATCGAGTATAGCAACGTCTCCTGGGGCAGTATAACAAAGTCCCCAGATCGAGCATAACAAAGTCCCCTGATCGATTATAACAAAGTCACCCAGACCGAGTATAACAAAGGCCTCTGGTCGAGTATAACAAAGTCCCCTGGTCGAGAATAACAAAGTCCCCTGATCCTAATATAACAAAGCCCCCTGGACAAGTATAACAAAGTCCCCTGGTCGAGTATAACAAAGGGCCCTCATCGAGTAAGACAAAGTACCCTCATCGAGTATAACAAAGACCCCTGATCCTAGTATAACAAAGCCCAATGGACGAGTATAACAAAGACCCCTGAACCGAGCATAACAAAGTCCCCTCATCGAGTATAACATATCCCCTGGTCGAGTATAACATATCCCCTGGTCGAGTATAACAAAGTCCCTGGTGGAGTATAACAAAGTCCCCTGGTCGAGTATAACAAAGTTTTCTAATCGAGTATAACAATGGCCCCTGGTCGAGTATAACATATCCCCTGATCGAATATACCAAAGTCGTCTGCTCGAGTATAAGAAAGTCACCTGATCGAGTATAACAAAGTCCCCTGGTCGAGTATAACAAAGCCCCTCATCGAGTATAACAAAGGCCCCTAATCGAGTATAACAAAGTCCCCTGATTGAGTATAACAAAGTCCTCTTGTTGAGTATAACAAAGTCCCCTGGTCAAGTATAGCAAAGTCCCCTGATCGAGTATAACAAACACTCCTCATCGAGTATAACAAAGTCCCCTGATCGAGTATAACACAGCCCCCTGCTCGAGTATAAGAAAGTCCCCTGATCAAGTATAACAAAGTCCCCTGATCGAGTATAACAAAGGCCCCTGATCGAGTCCAGAAAAGGCCCCTCATCGAGTATAACAAAGTCCCCTGATCTAGTATAACACAGGCCCCTGATCGAGTATAACAAAGGCCCCTCATCGGGTATAACAAAGTTCCCTGATCGAGTATAACAAAGCCGCCTAATCGAGTATAACAAAGTCCCCTGGTCGAGTATAACAAAGTCCCCCTTTCGAGTCTAACAAAGTCCCCTTATCGAGTATAACAAATTCCCCTTATCGAGGATTACAAAGACCCCTTATCGAGTATAACAAAGTCCGGTGATCGAGTATAAGAAAGGCCCCTGGTCGAGTATAACAAAGTCCCCTGATCGAGTATAACAAATGTCCCCTGATCGAGTATAACAAAGTCCCCTGATCGAGTATAAAAAAGTTCCTGATCGAGTATACCAAAGTCCCCTAATCGATTATAACAAAGTCCCCTGGTCGAGTATAACTTAGTCCTCTGTTTGAGTCTAACAAAATCCGGTGATCGACTATAACAAAGGCCCCTGGTCGAGTAGAACAAAGTCCCTTGTGTTAGGTATTCTGGGTAATAAGTTCTATATACAGGAGAGAACACAAACACCTGTATAGTTTTGTAGGTTCGGTTTACTGGATAAGAGTATGTACACAGAGGTGGATAGCACTGCTCCCTAGCTAAGGTCCTGGTCAACTACCATAGACGACGTATGGCAAGTGATACATTAGCAGCTTCCATACGTCGCCAGGCGCATTAATTAAGCGTGTGGGATATGGTCATAACATTGCCACACGCTGCTAGCTAGGCTGAATAAATATAAATGGAGCACATACATAATATACATACATAATACATAATCCAGCATACATAATATACATACACCTTGATCGAGTATAACAAAGCCCCCTGGACGAGTATAACAAAGTCCCCTGATTGAGTATAACAAAGTCCCTGATCGAGTATACCAAAGTCCCCTGATCGATTATAACAAAGTCCCCTGGTCGAGTATAACAAAGTCCATTGGTCAAGTATAAAAAAGTCCCCTGGTCGAGTATAACAAAGTCCCCAAATCGAGTATAACAAAGGCCCCTCATCGAGTATAACAAAGTCCATTGGTCAAGTATAAAAAAGTCCCCTTGTCGAGTATAACAAAGTCCTTGATCGAGTATAACAAAGTCCCCTGATCGAGTATAACAAAGCCCCCTGGGCGAGTATAACAAAGTTCCCTGATCGAGTATAACAAAGTCCCTGATCGAGTATAACAAAGTCCCCTGGTCCAATATAACAAAGACCCTGATCCAGTATAACATATCCCCTCATCGAGTATAACAACGTCTCCTGGCGCAGTATAACAAAGTCCCCAGATCGAGCATAACAAAGTCCCCTGATCGATTATAACAAAGTCCCCTGGTCGAGTATAACAAAGGGCCCTCATCGAGTAAGACAAAGTCCATTAATCGAGTATAACAAAGTCCCCTGATCCTAGTATAACAAAGCCCACTGGACGAGTATAACAAAGGCCCCTGAACCGAGTATAAGAAAGTCCCCTGATCTAGTATAACAAAGGCCCCTGATCGAGTATAACAAAGGTCCCCTAATCGAGTATAACAAAGTCCCCTGATCGAGTATAAAAAAGTCCCTGATCGAGTATACCAAAGTCCCCTGATCGATTATAACAAAGTCCCCTGGTCGAGTATAACTTAGTTCTCTGTTTGAGTCTAACAAAATCCGGTGATCGACTATAACAAAGGTCCCTGGTCGAGTATAAAAAAGTCCCCTGTTCGGGTCTAACAAAGTCCCCTTATCGAGTATAACAAATTCCCCTTATCGAGTATTACAAAGACTCCTTATCGAGTATAACAAAGTCCGGTGATCGAGTATAACAAAGGCCCCTGGTCGAGTATAACAAAGTCCCCTGATCGAGTATAACAATGGTCCCCTGATCGAGTATAACAAAGTCCCCTGATCGAGTATAAAAAAGTCCCCTGGCCCAGTATAACAAAGTCCCCATATCGAGTATAACAAAGTCCCCTTATCGATTATATCAAAGTCCCCTGGTCGAGTATAGCAAAGGGCCCTAATCGAGTAAGACAAAGTCCCCTTATCGAGTATAACAAAGTCCCCTGATCGAGTATAACAAAAGTCCCCTGATCCAGTATAACAAAGTTCCCTGATCGGGTATAAAAAAGTCCCCTGGTCCAGTATAACAAAGTCCCCTGATCGAGTATAACAACGGCCCCTGGACGAGTATAACAAAGTCCCCTGATCGAGTATAACAAAAGTCCCTTGATCGAGTATAACAAAGTCCCTTGGTCGAGTATAACAAAGTTTTCTTATCGAGTATAACAAAGGCCCCTGGTCGAGTATAACAAAGGCCCCTGGTCGAGTATAACAAAGTCCTCTGATCGAGTATAACATAATTCCCCTGATCGAGTATAACAAAGTCCCTTAATCAAGTATAGCAAAATCCCCTCATCGAGTATAACATATCCCCTGATCGAGTATAAAAAAGTCCTCTGGTCGAGTATAACAAAGTCCCCTGATCGAGTATAACAAAGTCCCCTGGTCGAGTATAACAAAGTCCCCTGATCGAGTATGACAAAGTCCCTTGATTAATTTTAAAAAAGTCCCCTGGTTGAGTATAACAAAGTTCCTTGATCGAGTATAACAAAGTCCCCTGGTCGCGTACAACAAAGCCCCCTCATCGAGCATAACAAAGGCCCCTAATCGAGTATAACAAAGTCCCCTGATTGAGTATAAAAAAGTCCCCTGATCGAGTATAACAAAGTCCTCTGGTTGAGTATAACAAAGTCCCCTGATCGAGTATAACAAAATTCCCCTGATAGAGTATGACAAAGTCCCCTGATTAATTTTAAAAAAGTCCCCTGGTTGAGTATAACAAAGTTCCCTGATCGAGTATAACAAAGCCCCCTCATCGAGTAAAACAAAGGCCCCTAATCGAGTATAACAAGGTCCACTGATCGAGTATAACATATCCCCTGATCGAGTATAACAAAGTCCTCTGGTCAAGTATAAAAAAGTCCCCTGATCGAGTATAACATATCCCCTGATCGAGTATAGCAAAGTCTCCAGGCCCAGTATAACAAAGTCCCCAGATCGAGCAAAACAAAGTCCCCTGATCGATTATAACAAAGTCACCCAGACCGAGTATAAGAAAGGCCTCTGGTCGAGTATAACAAAGTCCCCTGGACGAGTATAACAAAGTCACCTGGTCCAGTATAACAAATTCCCCTGATCGAGTATAACATATCCCCTGATCGAGTTTAACAACGTTTCCTGACCCAGTATAACAAAGTCCCTAGATCGAGCATAACAAAGCCCCCTGGGCGAGTATAACAAAGTCCCCTGATCGAGTATAACAAAGTCCCCTGATCGAGTAAGACAAAGTCTCCTGGTCCAGTATAACAAAGTCCCCTGATCGAGTATAACATATCCCCTGATCGAATATACCAAAGTCGTCTGCTCAAGTATAAGAAAGTCCCTGATCGAGTATAACAAAGTCCCTGGTCGGGTATAACAAAGTCCCTGATCGAGTATAACAAAGTCCCCTGAACGTTCATAACAAAGTCCCCTGGTCGAGTATAACAAAGGCTCCTCATCGAGTATAACAAAGTCCCCTGATCAAGTATAACAAAGTCCCCTGAACGAGTATAACAAAGTCCCCTGATCGAGAATAACAAAATCCCCTGATCGAGTATAACAAAGTCCCTGGTCGAGTATAACAAAGGCCCCTCATCGAGTTTAACAAAGCCCTCTGATCCTAGTATAACAAAGCCCAATGGACGAGTATAACAAAGACCCCTGAACCGAGCATAACAAAGTCCCCTAATCGAGTATAACATATCCCCTGATCGAGTATAACAAAGTCCCTGGTGGAGTAAAACAAAGTCCCCTGGTCGAGTATAACAAAGTTTTCTAATCGAGTATAACAAAGTCCCCTGGTCGAGTATAACGAAGTCCTCTGATCGAGTATTACAAAGTCCCCCGATCAAGTATAACAAAGTCCCCTAATCAAGTATAACAAAGTCCCCTGATCGAGTATAACATATCCCCTGATCGAATATACCAAAGTCGTCTGCTCAAGTATAAGAAAGTCCCCTGATCGAGTATAACAAAGTCCCCTGGTCGAGTATAACAAAGTCCCCTGATCGAGTATAACAAAGTCCCTGATCAGAGTATATAAAAAGTCCTGATCGCAGGCAACAAAGTCCCCTGATCGGGAGTATAACCAAGTCCCTCAGATCGAGTATAACAAAGGCCCCCATCGAGTATAGTTAAAGTCCATTATCAAGTATAAAAAGTCCCTGGTCGAGTATAACAAAGCCCCCTGATCGAGTATAACAAAGTCCCCTGGTCGAGTATAAAAAAGTCCCCTGATGGAGTATAACAAAGTCCCCTGATCGAGTATAACAAAGTCCCCAGATCGAGTATAACAAAGGCCCCTCATCCAGTATAACAAAGTCCATTGGTCAAGTATAAAAAAGTCCCCTGGACGAGTATAACAAAGTCCCCACATCGAGTATAACAAAGTCCCGTGGTCGAGTATAGCAAAGTCCCCACATCGAGTATAACAAAGCCTCCTCATCGAGTATAACAAAGTCCCCTGATCGAGTATAACACAGCCCCCTGCTCGAGTATAAGAAAGTCCCCTGATCGAGTATAACAAAGTCCCCTGGTCGAGTATAACAAAGTCCCCTGATCGAGGATAACCAAAGCCCCTCATCCAGTATAACAAAGTCCCATGATTGAGTATAACAAAGTCCCCTGATCGAGTATAACAAAGTCCTCTGGTTGAGTATTACTAAGTCCCCTGATCAAGTATAATATAACCCCTGATCGCGTAAAACAAAATTCCCCTGATCGAGTATGACAAAGTCCCTTGATTAATTTTAAAAAAGTCCCCTGGTTGAGTATAACAAAGTTCCTTGATCGAGTATAACAAAGTCCCCTGGTCGCGTATAACAAAGCCCCACTCATCGAGCATAACAAAGGCCCCTAATCGAGTATAACAAAGTCCCCTGATTGAGTATAAAAAAGTCCCCTGATCGAGCATAAGAAAGTCCTCTGGTTGAGTATAACAAAGTCCCCTGATCGAGTATAACATAAACCCTGATCCAGTATAACAAAATTCCCCTGATAGAGTATGACAAAGTCCCCTGATTAATTTTAAAAAAGTCCCCTTGTTGAGTATAACAATGCTCCCTGATCGAGTATAACAAAGCCCCCTCATCGAGTAAAACAAAGGCCCCTAATCGAGTATAACAAAGTCCACTGATCGAGTATAACATATCCCCTGACCGAGTATAACAAAGTCCTCTGGTCAAGTATAAAAAAGTCCCCTGAACGAGTATAACATATCCCCTGATCGAGTATAACAAAGTCCTCTGGTCAAGTATAAAAAAGTCCCCTGATCGAGTATAACAAAGTCTCCAGGCCCAGTATAACAAAGTCCCCAGATCGAGCATAACAAAGTCCCCTGATCGATTATAACAAAGTCACCTAGACCGAGTATAAGAAAGGCCTCTGGTGGAGTATAACAAAGTCCCCTGGTCGAGAATAACAAAGTCCCCTGATCGTAATATAACAAAGCCCCCTGGACGAGTATAACAAAGTCCCCTATTCCAGTATAACAAATTCCCCTGATCGAGTATAACATATCCCCTGATCGAGTATAACAACGTTTCCTGACCCAGTATAACAAAGTCCCTAGATCGAGCATAACAAAGTCCCCTGATCAAGTATAACAAAGTCCCCTAATCAAGTATAACAAAGTCCCCTGATCGAGTATAACAAAGTCGTCTGCTCGAGTATAAGAAAGTCCCCTGATCAAGTATAACAAAGTCCCCTAATCAAGTATAACAAAGTCCCCTGATCGAATATACCAAAGTCGTCTGCTCGAGTATAAGAAAGTCCCCTGATCGAGTATAACAAAGTCCCCTGGTCGAGTATAACAAAGTCCCCTGATCGAGTATAACAAAAGCCCCTCATCGAGTATAGCAAAGTCCATTGGTCAAATATAGGAAAGTCCACTGATCGAGTATAACAAAGTCCCTGATCGAGTATAAAAAAGTCCCCTGATCGCATATAACAAAGTCCCCTGGTCGAGTATAACAAAGTCCCCTGATCGAGTATAACAAAGGCCCCTCATTGAGTATAACAAAATCCATTGGTCAAGTATAAAAAAGTCCCCTGGTCGAGTATAACAAAGTCCTCTGATCGAGAATAACAAAGTCCTCTGGTCGAGTATAAAAAAGTCCCCTGAGGGAGTATAACAAAGTCCCCTGATCGAGTATAACAAAGTCCCCAGATCGAGTATAACAAAGGCCCCTCATCGAGTATAACAAAGTCCATTGGTCAAGTATAAAAAAGTCCCCTCGTCGAGTATAACAAAGTCCCCTGATCGAGTATAACAAAGTCCCCTGGTCGATTATAGCAAAGTCCCCTGATCGAGTATAACAAAGCCTCCTCATCGAGTATAGCAAAGTCCATTGGTCAAGTATAAAAAAGTCCCCTGGTCGAGTATAACAAAGTCCCCTGATCGAGTATAACAAAGTCCCCTGGTCGAGTATAAAAAAGTCCCTTGATGGAGTATAACAAAGTCCCCTGATCGAGTATAACAAAGTCCCCAGATCGAGTATAACAAAGGCCCTCATCGAGTATAACAAAGTCCATTGGTCAAGCATAAAAAAGTCCCTGGACGAGTATAACAAAGTCCCCTCATCGAGTATAACACAGCCCCCTGCTCGAGTATAAGAAAGTCCCCTGATCGAGTATAACAAAGTTCCCTGGTCGAGTATAACAAAGTCCCCTGATCGAGGATAACCAAAGCCCCTCATCCAGTATAACAAAGTCCCATGATTGAGTATAACAAAGTCCCCTGATCGAGTATAACAAAGTCCTCTGGTTGAGTATTACAAAGTCCCCTGATCAAGTATAATATAACCCCTGATCGCGTAAAACAAAATTCCCCTGATCGAGTATGACAAAGTCCCTTGATTAATTTTAAAAAAGTCCCCTGGTTGAGTATAACAAAGTTCCTTGGTCGAGTAAAACAAAGTCCCCTGGTCGCGTATAACAAAGCCCCACTCATCGAGCATAACAAAGGCCCCTAATCGAGTATCACAAAGTCCCCTGATTGAGTATAAAAAAGTCCCCTAATCGAGTATAACAAAGTCCTCTGGTTGAGTATAACAAAGTCCCCTGATCGAGTATAACATATCCCCTGATCGAGTATAACAAAATTCCCCTGATAGAGTATGACAAAGTCCCCTGATTAATTTTAAAAAAGTCCTTTGGTTGAGAATAACAAAGTTCCCTGATCGAGTATAACAAAGCCCCCTCATCGAGTAAAACAAAGGCCCCTAATCGAGTATAACAAAGTCCACTGATCGAGTATAATATATCCCCTGATCGAGTATAACAAAGTCCGCTGGTCAAGTATAAAAAAGTCCCCTGATCGATTATAACAAAGTCACCCAGACCGAGTCTAAGAAAGGCCTCTGGTCGAGTATAACAAAGTCCCCTGGTCGAGAATAACAAAGTCCCCTGATCGTAATATAACAAAGCCCCCTGGACGAGTATAACAAAGACCCCTATTCCAGTATAACAAATTCCCGTGATCGAGTATAACATATCCCCTGATCGAGTATAACAACGTTTCCTGACCCAGTATAACAAAGTCCCTAGATCGAGCATAACAAAGCCCCCTGGGCGAGTATAACAAAGTCCCCTGATCGAGTATAACAAAGTCCCCTGATCGAGTAAGACAAAGTCTCCTGGTCCAGTATAACAAAGTCCCCTGATCGAGTATAACATATCCCCTCATCGAGGATAACAACGTCTCCTGGCGCAGTATAACAAAGTCCCCAGATCGAGCATAACAAAGTCCCCTGATCGATTATAACAAAGTCCTCTGGTCGAGTATAACAAAGGGCCCTCATCGAGTAAGACAAAGTCCCCTGATCGAGTATAACAAAGTCCCCTGATCCTAGTATAACAAAGCCCAATGGACGAGTATAACAAAGACCCCTGAACCGAGCATAACAAAGTCCCCTAATCGATTATAACAAAGTCCTCTGGTCGAGTATAACAAAGGGCCCTCATCGAGTAAGACAAAGTCCCCTGATCGAGTATAACAAAGTCCTCTGATCCTAGTATAACAAAGCCCAATGGACGAGTATAACAAAGACCCCTGAACCGAGCATAACAAAGTCCCCTAATCGAGTATAACATATCCCCTGATCGAGTATAACAAAGTCCCTGGTGGAGTAAAACAAAGTCCCCTGGTCGAGTATAACAAAGTTTTCTAATCGAGTATAACAAAGTCCCCTGGTCGAGTATAACGAAGTCCTCTGATCGAGTATTACAAAGTCCCCCGATCAAGTATAACAAAGTCCCCTAATCAAGTATAACAAAGTCCCCTGATCGAGTATAACATATCCCCTGATCGAATATACCAAAGTCGTCTGCTCAAGTATAAGAAAGTCCCCTGATCGAGTATAACAAAGTCCCCTGGTCGAGTATAACAAAGTCCCCTGATCGAGTATAACAAAGTCCCTGATCGAGTATAAAAAAGTCCCCTGATCGCATATAACAAAGTCCCCTGATCGAGTATAACCAAGTCCCCAGATCGAGTATAACAAAGGCCCCTCATCGAGTATAGCAAAGTCCATTGGTCAAGTATAAAAAAGTCCCCTGGTCGAGTATAACAAAGTCCCCTGATCGAGTAAAACAAAGTCCCCTGGTCGAGTATAAAAAAGTCCCCTGATGGAGTATAACAAAGTCCCCTGATCGAGTATAACAAAGTCCCCAGATCGAGTATAACAAAGGCCCCTCATCCAGTATAACAAAGTCCATTGGTCAAGTATAAAAAAGTCCCCTGGACGAGTATAACAAAGTCCCCACATCGAGTATAACAAAGTCCCGTGGTCGAGTATAGCAAAGTCCCCACATCGAGTATAACAAAGCCTCCTCATCGAGTATAACAAAGTCCCCTGATCGAGTATAACACAGCCCCCTGCACGAGTATAAGAAAGTCCCCTGATCGAGTATAACAAAGTCCCCTGGTTGAGTATAACAATGCTCCCTGATCGAGTATAACAAAGCCCCCTCATCGAGTAAAACAAAGGCCCCTAATCGAGTATAACAAAGTCTACTGATCGAGTATAACATATCCCCTGATCGGGTATAAAAAAGTCCTCTGGTCAAGTGTAAAAATGTCCCCTGATCGAGTATAACATATCCCCTGATCGAGTATAACAAAGTCCTCTGGTCAAGTATAAAAAAGTCCCCTGATCGAGTATAACAAAGTCTCCAGGCCCAGTATAACAAAGTCCCCAGATCGAGCATAACAAAGTCCCCTGATCGATTATAACAAAGTCACCTAGACCGAGTATAAGAAAGGCCTCTGGTGGAGTATAACAAAGTCCCCTGGTCGAGAATAACAAAGTCCCCTGATCGTAATATAACAAAGCCCCCTGGACGAGTATAACAAAGTCCCCTATTCCAGTATAACAAATTCCCCTGATCGAGTATAACATATCCCCTGATCGAGTATAACAACGTTTCCTGACCCAGTATAACAAAGTCCCTAGATCGAGCATAACAAAGTCCCCTGATCAAGTATAACAAAGTCCCCTAATCAAGTATAACAAAGTCCCCTCATCGAGTATAACAAAGTCGTCTGCTCGAGTATAAGAAAGTCCCCTGATCAAGAATAACAAAGTCCCCTAATCAAGTATAACAAAGTCCCCTGATCGAATATACCAAAGTCGTCTGTTCGAGTATAAGAAAGTCCCCTGATCGAGTATAAGAAAGTCCCCTGGTCGAGTATAACAAAGTCCCCTGATCGAGTATAACAAAAGCCCCTCATCGAGTATAGCAAAGTCCATTGGTCAAATATAGGAAAGTCCACTGATCGAGTATAACAAAGTCCCTGATAGAGTATAAAAAAGTCCCCTGATCGCATATAACAAAGTCCCCTGGTCGAGTATAACAAAGTCCCCTGATCGAGTATAACAAAGGTCCCTCATTGAGTATAACAAAATCCATTGGTCAAGTATAAAAAAGTCCCCTGGTCGAGTATAACAAAGTCCTCTGATCGAGAATAACAAAGTCCTCTGGTCGAGTATAAAAAAGTCCCCTGAGGGAGTATAACAAAGTCCCCTGATCGAGTATAACAAAGTCCCCAGATCGAGTATAACAAAGGCCCCTCATCGAGTATAACAAAGTCCATTGGTCGAGTATAAAAAAGTCCCCTCGTCGAGTATAACAAAGTCCCCTGATCGAGTATAACAAAGTCCCCTGGTCGATTATAGCAAAGTCCCCTGATCGAGTATAACAAAGCCTCCTCATCGAGTATAGCAAAGTCCATTGGTCAAGTATAAAAAAGTCCCCTGTTCGAGTATAACAAAGTCCCCTGATCGAGTATAACAAAGTCCCCTGGTCGAGTATAAAAAAGTCCCTTGATGGAGTATAACAAAGTCCCCTGATCGAGTATAACAAAGTCCCCAGATCGAGTATAACAAAGGCCCCTCATCGAGTATAACAAAGTCCATTGGTCAAGCATAAAAAAGTCCCCTGGACGAGTATAACAAAGTCCCCTCATCGAGTATAACACAGCCCCCTGCTCGAGTATAAGAAAGTCCCCTGATCGAGTATAACAAAGTTCCCTGGTCGAGTATAACAAAGTCCCCTGATCGAGGATAACCAAAGCCCCTCATCCAGTATAACAAAGTCCCATGATTGAGTATAACAAAGTCCCCTGATCGAGTATAACAAAGTCCTCTGGTTGAGTATTTCAAAGTCCCCTGATCAAGTATAATATACCCCCTGATCGCGTAAAACAAAATTCCCCTGATCGAGTATGACAAAGTCCCTTGATTAATTTTTAAAAAGTCCCCTGGTTGAGTATAACAAAGTTCCTTGGTCGAGTAAAACAAAGTCCCCTGGTCGCGTATAACAAAGCCCCACTCATCGAGCATAACAAAGGCCCCTAATCGAGTATAACAAAGTCCCCTGATTGAGTATAAAAAAGTCCCCTAATCGAGTATAACAAAGTCCTCTGGTTGAGTATAACAAAGTCCCCTGATCGAGTATAACATATCCCCTGATCGAGTATAACAAAATTCCCCTGATAGAGTATGACAAAGTCCCCTGATTAATTTTAAAAAAGTCCTTTGGTTGAGAATAACAAAGTTCCCTGATCGAGTATAACAAAGCCCCCTCATCGAGTAAAACAAAGGCCCCTAATCGAGTATAACAAAGTCCACTGATCGAGTATAATATATCCCCTGATCGAGTATAACAAAGTCCTCTGGTCATGTATAAAAAAGTCCCCTGATCGAGTATAACATATCCCCTGATCGAGTATAACAAAGTCTCCAGGCCCAGTATAACAAAGTCCCAAGATCGAGCATAACAAAGTCCCCTGATCGATTATAACAAAGTCACCCAGACCGAGTATAAGAAAGGCCTCTGGTCGAGTATAACAAAGTCCCCTGGTCGAGAATAACAAAGTCCCCTGATCGTAACATAACAAAGCCCCCTGGACGAGTATAACAAAGTCCCCTATTCCAGTATAACAAATTCCCGTGATCGAGTATAACATATCCCCTGATCGAGTATAACA
>NW_024739103.1:0-11844 GCF_018991925.1 Homarus americanus | reverse complement strand
ATAGAATAATTTTTTGACTTGGAATATTTTAAACGGTGAAATTTTGAACTTAGAATATTTTAAACGATAAATTTTTAAACTTATAAAAATTACTGTTTAACAAACCTAGACCTTCGCATAATCAGATTTAATACTTCACAATAATTCTGACATTTCGTTGCTACTATAATATGTAGTCTACTGGGGTATTTACACTGTACCCTCATTAAATAGGATCGCTGTAATTCGGATTTCGCTTAATTCGTACATTTCTCAAAAAAATTAATTAAACGATTTGAATTTGGAATGCATATGAAATAACCAAGTGGTTAAAAAAGTTTCCTCGGCTGTCATATACAATATTATATTTATAGTTTAAAATGTACATACAATAATAAAGTGAATAATAAAGTAATAAATAGTGTGAGGTGAGATCGTGGATGATATTCCAAAAGTGTAACGGCCACACTGGTAAATGAAGCAAAAACCCTCATTGGAGAAATAAAAGATGAAATTTTGGAGCTGATTTGACTACCTGTAAAGTGCATTTTTTATCAGCTGAGAAGAGATGTCCCGCCCCCTCAAGAGTTACACCTGATTGGCTGTTTCAAATCTGTCCGATTTCGTCCTGAAGTAATATTGTATTTCTAAATGAGTTTATTCATAATGACCGTTTCTGACGAGAAAGATATATAGCTAAATTATATAAATATACATACAGTACATTAATTATTTCAAACTTAAACACTAGGGAAGTTTATCAGAAATATTATACAAGAATTAACTTAAACTCTGGTGGCAAATTGACTCTTTCGGAGGACGCATTTAATATATACTTATTTTTACTCACAATAAGACACAAATTACGTATCTCTTCTCAGCTGGGAAAAACACACTATAGGTCCCTCTTCTGCCAACTAACACAACAAAACACGGGAGAAACACAGAACAAAGGAATCAGTCTCCTGAGTTAGGTTGGGGATTTATCTTCTTGATGACAGCAGTGGACCCCAGTGTAAAGGCCTGGGACTTAGGGATAGAAATCCCTTACCAGGGTAATCAGGATCTTAATAAAGGAAAGTCAAGGACCATGGGTTTCTGAGGAATAACAAACAACCGTTAGAGATTGGCATCTCTTTACTATAAAAAATATAACCCAAAACTCTGACACCACTCAACAAACCTCAAATAATTACGGGAGTCAAACAAATAAGGCAGTCAACAGTTAATGGAGTCAAACAATTAAAGGAAGCAAACAATTAAAGGAAGCAAACAATTAAAGGAATCAAACAAATAATGGGAGTCACCAATTAATGGATTCAAACAATTAAATGGAGTCAACAATTGATAGAATCGAACAATAAAGGGGAGTCAGCAATTAATGGAATCAAACAATTATAGATCAAACCATGAACAAATATTTCCTACGGCAGTGGCCCTGGGGTAAGGTTCTGGAACACGGTGATGTACACTCAGGGTAGGGAAGCGTCCAATTCAACTCCACACTCGAGCGACGTCTTGTAATGGCAGGAGAACACCGGGGCACCGACGGAATGTGATGAACTGACGGTCGTGGTATGCGGTAGTGGTAGATGACCAGAGAGTTGGCAGTTGATAGGTGAAGGTCTGGGAACACAGCCCACGAGTCCAGGACCTATGATGAGATCACAGCCAGAATTTGACGAACAGCAGGGTAGCTAGATACTGACTGTATGACGGCTGGGTTGAATCAGTCAGTGACGCAGATAGTCGCTGCCGTTCTCACCTCTGTCCAACCACCCCAAGTGTCGTCTGCACCAGCAAACGAGCGAGTTAGCAGCGGTAACCAGCCGGAGGATCGTTTCCTCCCTTACACCCAGACCTGATCCTAAATACTATTACACTTTCTAAATATCATCAACATATTATCAGCTCACCTCACAATGTACAGTAAGTCTTACACTTATTTATTGCTGTATTATTAACTTCATTATTACTGTTTGTACACTTAAAACATTTGTTTGTACAGTAATTATAAATAGAGTATTTTATGTGGCAGTCAAGGCTTGGTAACTGAGTATGTTTGTTGGTTGGAATAATGAGGAACAATCTGAACAAATTGAACAGAAAACAAATAAATAATTGAAAAAAAAAGAGAAATTGTCAAATAATGTCAAAATATTCAGTTCCTTCACAATTCCCACACTCTCCTTCTTGAAACATCCACCTTCTTCCTCTCCTTCCATCTTTAAGTAACACACACACACACACACACACACACAAGCAAACTGTTCTAATTTCCTGACCAAAATGTAGCCAATCTGTGTTTCTGTGCCACCTGCCTTAGGCCTACATGGTCAGTCTACTTGTCCTATTCTTAAACACATATTACATTCCATCCCCAAACTCAAGTGTTCTTTCACCTTCAGTATTCCTTATTCCAAAGCCTTTCCCACCACGCACACCTTCATAACCCAGCGCGACAAATTTGGACAATAAAAATAGTTTGTTTTAACGGAGATCACTACACAATAAACTGTATCTCCTAAAACAACATTAACTGGCATGACTATAACACAATAATTGGCGCTTAAGTCACTTGACAGATTTTACGGCAACATTAAATGACGCCGAACTAATGAGATAGAATTCCTTAACAAACAATAAAATGTATTTACGGTTTAGTTTAACCTAAATGGTAAATATATGTAAAGTACCTGAACGGTTCAACAGTCTCACTAAATCATATTAATTCTAAAGTCCTTAAAAACACAAAACAAAACTGATTATATTTTTTGTTCATTAATTTCAAATCATATTGTGATGGCATTCTAAGTCCAGGTAAAATTAAAAGATAAATTTAGTCAAATTATACCTGGATAAACAGTGAGAAATAAAGGTGTTCTGGTTTATAATTAAAATAAGACAAATTGTCAATCTTCCAGAGCCACATCTAAACACCTCAGTTTAAAATTGACTTCCACCTCACACTGGCTCACACTACAACAGAGTAACACCTGTGATGAAACAACATTACCAGGGAAAAGCTCAAAATATTTCCATACACTAGACCACTTTAGATAGATAGATATATATTTATATATATATATATATATATATATATATATATATATATATATATATATATATATATATATATATATATATATATATTATAAACTTATCATATAAGCATAATTGGTTCAAACCTGCATATAGACAATATAGGTATACAGTTCAGTATATTGTATTAGCCTCAGTCACATTAATATTATATAAATATGAGCTAACGACATATATTTATTATATACATTCTATCACCCAGACTATTGGGCATACAGCTACATAAGCATTTGTTCTGTCACACCTCCTAGGTTGTACAGCCCATAAACATTTGTTCTGTCACACCTTCTAGGGTGTACAGCCCATAAAAATTTGTTCTTTAACACCTTCTAGGGTGTACAGCCCATAAACATTTGTTCTGTCACACCTTCTAGGGTGTACAGCCCATAAAAATTTCTTCTTTAACACCTTCTAGGGTGTACAGCCCATAAACATTTGTTCTGTCACACCTTCTAGGGTGTACAGCCCATAAACATATGTTCTGACACACCTTCTAGGGTGTACAGCCCATTAAACTACAGACTCAACCCTCAGTGTGTGTGGGAGTTAATGACCTGTTGAAGTGTGGTTACTGTCCAACCACCAGTCACCAGACTCAAGAGAGTTCAGCCCAGTTCACAGCCCGACACGATGCCCTTAAGTCGTGTCGTGAGACCAGCTCTCCGGGCTGTACCTCTCTCTAAATATATCAGCTAATTACAAGCCAATAGCTAATGCTCATTAGTAGGCTTAGGATAATTATGCATTTAAAAATGGCTAAATATGCATGCAAATATGCAGTAAAAACTGAGAAAATATGCACTTAAATATGCACTTTAAAATATGTTAATAAATAATAGCTACTAAGTTAATAACTCCTATTCTGTACATTTTTCAGTAAATTTACTTTCCCGGACAGGATGTCGCCAAAGTAGGATTTTTTAAAGAAGGATTAAATACAAAAACAATATACTGACAAAGTAATTTATTAAACAATACTGAAAAAAGTATTTTCCTTTTAAGAAAACAGAAGAACAAAAGAGTGTCAGGAGGGAACTGGTGGAGCCCGTGCACCTATACCCTGCCTGGAACACGAACCCATCACGTACAGTTCATGTCCACTGACCAGCCAATCACGGCCTAGCTAACCACAGCCTATGTTGAGCTATATAAACGTCACTTAAGTATGTTCCTTTTAGATATTATGACACTAAAACAAAATCGCGTATTTTCGATTTTGTATTAATGCAATAAAATGGACTTTTATATTTCAAATATCAGTAATTTCTGCCCCAGCGTTGCTGTTATGCTCGCGAATTTTTTTACCCTTGAGGTTGAAGAATGTTTTATAATATTTTGAAATTTTCCAAATATATGCCTTATAAAACAAAAAAAATATGAATAATATGAATATGCACTTTAGCTCAAAAATGGCTTAAATATGCATTTGCACATATGCAAATGCATAATTATCCTAAGCCTATCCTGCTTCACTATTAGTCTATCGATACCAAATAATTGTACAGACATTACTACCCAATATAACTATTAAATCAGCATGTGTGTTTACATTAAATCAAGGAACAACGAGTGAAGAGAACCATACCTGTGTGTCTTGCTTAACTTACAAGCTAAGATAATTACAAGTACAACCCAGGACAGCTGTGACGATTTAAACGATCTACGACTGTATCAAAGGTGACATGACGTGAGATGACCCTATATCTCACTCAGCTGTATCAAAGGTGACATGACGTGAGAAGACCATATATCTCACTCAGCTGTATCAAAGGTGACATGACACGAGATGACCCTATATCTCACTCAGCTGCATCAAAGGTGACATGACACGAGATGACCCTATATCTCACTCAGCTGTATCAAAGGTGACATGACGTGAGAAGACCATATATCTCACTCAGCTGTATCAAAGGTGACATGACAAGAGATGACCCTATATCTCACTCAGCTGTATCAAAGGTGACATGACACGAGATGACCCTATTCCACTCATTGCATCAACAAAGGTGAGACATATGACATGAGATGACCCTGATTCACTCGGCTGCATCAAAGGTGACATGACACAGTAGCGAGACCCTTATCTCTCACTCAGTTGCATCAAAGGTGAGACATGATACAGATGAGATTCATATCTCACTAAAGGTGACATGACGTGAGATGACCCTATATCTCACTCGGCTGCATCAAAGGTGACATGACGTGAGATGACACTATATCTCACTCAGCTGTATCAAAGGTGAGATGACCCTATATCTCACTCAGCTGTATCAAAGGTAACATGACGTGAGATGACCCTATATCTCACTCAGCTGCATCAAAGGTGACATGACGTGAGATAACCCTATATCTCACTCAGCTGCATCAAAGGTGACATGACGTGAGATGACTCTATATCTCACTCGGCTGCATCAAAGGTGACATGACATGAGATGACCCCACCAGCTGCATCAAAGGTACATGACATGATGACCCATATCTCTGACTCAGCTGCATCAAAGGTGACACACATGACATGAGATGACCCTATATCTCACTCAGCTGTATCAAAGGTGACATGACGTGAGATGACCCTATATCTCACTCAGCTGCATCAAAGGTGACATGACGTGAGATGACCCTATATCTCACTCAGCTGTATCAAAGGTGACATGACGTGAGATGACCCTATATCTCACTCAGCTGCATCAAAGGTGACATGACGTGAGATGACCCGATATCTCACTCAGCTGCATCAAAGGTACCAGCGACTAACCTACACTCGTTCAGGCAAGTGTTAACAAGTGAGATAGTTTGGTATCTTACCACAGCTAAAACAATATAGACAACACAGGTATACAGTTCAGTATATATTGTGGAAAATGTATAATTCCATGTAATAATTGTGAATTGTAAGTAAAACCTGGTAACAATCTGCCCCATGGAGCCTTGAAGCAACTATCCTCATTTACTCAGTGAGCATTATAGAGGAACAGCCCATAGTGTTAGTGACCTGCATCTGATAATGGCTGAACCACATCATGAAGATCAAAAGTAATAAAAAATGGCTCTGTTATAAACCATCAAGTGCCGTTGAGGACGTCTGTGTTGTGACCTTCTGAATACTGCCAAGTTAAACCTTTTAAGGAAGGTTTTCACTCTCTGCAGTAGTTTGTAACAGGTGGGTCAGACCTGCATAGTACCAGACTCACACCACCGACGTAACACCAAAATATTTATCATTGTCACCTCAGAGATCCACTACATCCTCACACAATAATAATTCTGGCTTTTCCACAATAAAGGCCAGAGGGAAGATGGAGTGGCAAGAGAAGGCTGCCTTATAGTTGTGTGTGATCAAGACTCATTCATCAGTGGCATAGAAGCTCACTATGGCCTAGTCAACATTAAATTATGATTCACCTTTGTATAATTTAACGTAGCGACGTCGTAATTACCAGTAATGAGCCGTTTGGGCAGTTGGTCTGTTAAAACTGTACAGTATGGGAGGAAACTGTAGTATTGTACCTGCAGAAAACCTGCCATGTTTGTTAGTGAGGGTGTAGGGTTACGTGATATTATTTGTCTAGCACTCAGGATGGATGGATAGAAACTCTAGATGGTGGTTTTCTTATATAAGATATATTGTATACAAGACAGTCTGGTTCCACGACCCCCTGATGGAGACACGATGATCCTCCCCATACTGGCCAGATATTTTGTAAATAATATTGATTAAGTGTTAAAGGAATATCCTTCCTTCCTTAAGCTTTAGTAAGCCCCTTTATAATATTTATACTGTATATACTTGTCACACTTGCCAGATGCTTCTGGTGTCATTGTACAGGGGTACCTAGTGACAGCACTAGGATCCCGCTTCCTCTATCAAGGAATAAACAATTGAAATTGAAATTGAATTGACAGTCTGGTGCTGGAGATGCCGTGTGGTGAGGAGCTTGCTTGGAAGATACGTTCAGTGAGTAGCGTGCTTGAAGAGGTATCTGTGCAGGAGCTTCGTTAGAGGAGATGTTGCGTGTTGTTGTCCTCCATGTTGAATGAGGGCTGGACAGCGAGAAGCTTGCTTGGAGGAGGTGTTGCGTGTTCAGGAACGTAGGCCAGAATGAATCTCAGTGGAGAGAATTCGAGCTTATATACACAGCAGCCAGACATAAACCCGTGGGAAATCGCCGGTTTCTCGACTCCGTTGCTAGGGGAAGACGTAGCAGGTGGCGACCCCCCCCGTGTTGATAGGATACGGTAGCAGCTGGTGACGCCCCCCTCCCGGCCGCTCGTTTGGTTGCTAGGATACTGTCTCATTAGAATGCGGATGTAGTTTGTAGGGGAGAGGTCCACTACAGTAGAACGGAGGACACTGAGGGCAGTGCCCCGTCGCTCATCACCGCGTAGGCCTACAGTTCCAATCTTTAATTTTTACTTTTATTTCTTACTGTCCTCACCTGAACACTTTCCTGTATATTGTAACCTCATGCCTTATAAACACATATTTTAATCCTAAATTACACACTAAGGTAAGGTTCTGGTTTGCTAGTTCGTGGGTAAATTCATTGGGTTATAATATCAATGCCGCACAAAGGACGCTCCCTTAAAACAAAAGCCGAATGTTCATGGAGTGCGTATATCCACTTCACTTAAAACTGTAATTAGGGATCCTCCTCTCACACATTGCACTATTTGAACACAGACATAAGATTCTCTGATCACTGTACATGTCGTGGGTATATGTCACGTGAGTATACGAGGTGTATTGTCTTCACACCTTCAAACCATGATCCACACATAGTCCTACAGTACACTAGTCCGGCTCAACTGGACTTTCCCAATCATCTTATGGATACCCTGAGTTCTCCTTAATGCTATGAATACACACAATTAATATTATATAACCGTACCTGGGTACAATATAACACATGATTCAGTAACATTGAGTAGGTGAGTTATCCTTTATCAATGTTTCCCATTTTCTGATATTCTACAAGCACGGTGGATTTGAATGTTATGTAGCGTGATATGAATTAAAGGTTTTGGGGGGGAATGACAATGATGTGCGCAGTACAATAGGTATAATTTTCATATAGTTTTGTTGTTATTTGTTGTTTTATATTAATGCTAATATGTGTTGTTGTCATATTAAAGGACTACCTAGTGCCTCTGTCTGACTCAGCTGACGGTGTTATCTCGCGCGATATTTTCAAAGACTATTAAATAAAACCTCTATTTAATGGATTATATGGAGGGTTTGTTAGATGTGAAACCTCCATCTAACGAACTATATAGAAATGAAAATTATTTATATAGAGGGTTCGCTAGATGTGAAAAACCCATCTTAAGGATTATATAATAGAGAAACGTCCGTTATATGGAGCTTTCACTGTGTTTATTGTATATACTGTTCAAATTGTTAACTTTAATCCACATGTAGTGTTTGAGTAGCTTCCAGGAGTTAGTATAAGTTTCCAGTTGGGATTAAAGGCTTCCTAAAAGGTAAGGGGTTTTAATTTCCTCGTATTGGCTTCTAATATGGCGTTTGTGAAAGGCTTCCACTATGACAGTTTATGGTAGGCACTTTATATTGATCCAGGTTTAATTATTTAGTCTTTTTCTCTCTTAATAATATTTTATGTCTATCAAGTGTCTGTTTATTTTCAATTATGCTTTCAATCGTAAATTATTTAGAGTATTAGAATGGTTAAATATTTATTTTTTATTTTCTATTATTATTATCTTTATTATCTCTCAAGAACCCTTCACTGCCAAAGCCGGCCTGCCTTTGTCTCTGATCCAGCAGCTGGAACATCATTGGTAACCGACCACCACTGGAAGCCTGTTGATGGCGACACGCCTGTTACGACATTAGACCACCACTCCAAGTCTGATCGCCCCTACTAGGGCACATCGAAACCAGATATCCCCCACGAGCGCTCTGGACTGCCAGAGGCAGCAGAACTCCCCAAGGGTAGTGTGAGAGACCCACACTCCTGTTGGAGGGCTGTGGGTCCTGTCGTGGTGTGGGGTCTTTCCCTCCTACTTAGTCTTTCCTCTTTTTGCTCTGGCCTGGGGACCTGCACCCTCAGAGGTGTATTCGTCCTCAGGTCCCCTCTGTAAGTTTTCACCTCCCTCCCAGGAGTTTGTGAAAAGGAAAGGGGGCCGGAGCTTATACCACCGCCGAGCCTTCCTGGGTAACCGTGATCGTGCGGGTCCACCTAGGGAGGGGGTTGCTATCCCTCATCCTCCCCTCCCTCCAATTAGGTACACGAGGCTCGCGCCTCACATAATTGAGCAGCTTTAACACTAGGGTAGCAGGTTCGCCTTACGGGGCCACCGGGAGACACTCACACACACATACATACACACACACACACACACATACACTCACATACATACACACACACCTCTCTGGACGGATGATAACGAGAACGACGCAGCAATGACCAGGATTACGGGTAACAGGATTCGGGTGCACTCCCTACAGGGAGAAGTATCCGAAAAAAGAAAAGAGGAGTTAGACACAATTCTATGCGCACGCCTAGGAATCAAATTCGCCGCACTAATAGAAGAAAAGGACTCTTTCATAGTTCTTTGCATAGAAGAAAAGGACGTCGATCTCATGTTATCGACTGAATCGATAGATACACTAAAAAGAGAAAACTTTGAAATAGCCATCCCACCACAGCTTAGAGCTAAGAAGTCAATTGTTATCAAGAGATTGGATAAGACCATTACCAACAATTGATATATCACAAGAATTAGAACAGAAAAACACATGGGCTAAAGTCGAAGAGGTGGTACTGCTTCCCAGGGCTCCAACGATGATAAAAGTGAGATTCAAAGAAATCGCCATGGCCCAGAAGGCACTAGAAAATCGAATTTGCATCTCCCACTACCACCTTTCAAAAGACCAAATCGAAAAAGAAAATTTCTATTCCATAATACCTTGCTGGATATGTTATCAATATATCCATGTATCAACCAAGTGCCCTAACAAAGACAAAAAGTACTGCTGGGAATGTGGAGCTGAAGGGCACACATTCAGGGCGTGTAAAGACAAAGAAAATTTAAAATGTCTGAGCTGCAAAGGACCTCACCGCACTTTGGCAGCACGATGCCCAGTAAGAAAGGATATCATGAAAGACATGAAGGAAAAGGAAAAATCGAACAAACATATAGAAACTGACCCAACCAAAACCTATGCTGCAATAACAAAGTTGCAAGACACTACTTCTAAAGTGTTAGATAAAACCAAAGATAAAACCAACGCAGAAAACACTTACCTGAAGCTAAGTGAAGGTCTACCCTTCACCATACTAGCCACACCGATACATGCCCACATAATCAAATGGCTAACCCGGGAGCATTCGGAAAAACTATCAGAGAAATGTTTGCAGCGAACAACCTACCACAGGTAAACTTCCCAGACAATGCCCCATCAGCAGACATCTTCAAAATAATAACCGAAAACAGTCTAGGAATCACCAGCAAAGAAAGGGAAGATAAATAAATACAACAAGAAAATTGCACAGGAGCAGAGACTGCAATGGAAACAACCCACTCCCAACCAACCACAACACACTACGAGACCTTAGAGAACACAACCGACCAATCAGCGAAGTCAACACCAGCAAGACCACGTAAAGAGAACCCCACAGGTCAACGGCCAGCCGACGTCGGAGACAGCATAGGAATCAGGTTTTACTCAGTCAACTCCCAGCCAACAGTAACAAATGAGAGACTGTTAAAAGATATTCAAGAAGGAACAACCAAATACACATACGAAGACAACAGGGTAGAAGAGGGACTCATAGAAACACTAATACATGGAGGAAAAATAAGCAGCAAATATAACAAAATCAAGAGCGTAGACCTATCAAAATTCAAGAAAATAAGAACAGGACTGAAGGAGGGGAGACAGAGACTCTCCCCAGGAGAGACCCGAGCAACCAAACAACAAGCACCAAGTTCCCGCAATCCACGATTACGCAAAACAGAACACTGAAAATAATACAACACAACATCCTGGCCTGGACACATACTAGAAAAACAGAACTAACAAACATATACAACAACATAGACCCAGACATAATTCTCATAAACTCACACGGACGGAAACACAGTGACAAAATAAAACTTCAACTATTACACACACCAACTGATCACACACAAAGAATTTAGCGACGGAGCAGCAATAGCCATCAAAAGAAACATCAAATACAAACTCATAGACAACTTCCAAACCGACTTCTCAGCAGCCGAAATCAACACAACTAAAGGCCCAATAACAATCGGAACAACATATTTACCTTACCGACGACAAACATTCCCGATTGGTGACTTACTAAAACTAATGAGACATAACACACCAGCATATTTTATAGGAGACTTAAACGCGAGACACACCATACTCGGACACAGAAATAGAAACCCAAGGGGGAAGATAATACACGACCTATTAGAAAACGGCAACATCACACACCTGGGCCCAGATTTCGAAACCTACATAGCTGCAGGAAACACCGGGAAGCCGGATATAGTTCTGACCAATAGACACCACCATTTGAATTCACACATGAAACCTGGACCAACCACCACTAGCGATCACCTGCCCATAATTATCACTGTATCAACATCACCAATACAAATCCCCTCCATCCCTAGATTCTCTTTCAACAGAGCAGACTGGGAGGGTTTTAAGGCAGAACTCAACACAAATGAACAAATACATCTACATAACAAAAACACAGTAGACATTGACATAGCCCTGGAAACATG
>NW_024739102.1:0-7887 GCF_018991925.1 Homarus americanus | reverse complement strand
GATTAGAGGACTTTGTTAAACTCGATGAGAGACTTTGTATACTCGATCAGGGAGTTTATTTATACTCGATCAGGGACTTTGTTTTACTCGATCAGGGGGCTTTGTTATATACTCGATCAGGGACTTTGTTATACTCGATCAGGGTCTTTGTAATACTCGATCAGGGGCCTTTGTTATACTCGATCAGGGGCCTTTGTTATACTTTCGATCAGGGGGCTTTGTTATACTCGATCAGGGAACTTTGTTATACTTCGATCAGGAGTTTGTTATACCCGATCAGGGGCTTTGTTTTACTCGATCAGGATGCTTTGTTATAATCGATGAGGGCCTTTATTTATAATCGTTCAGGGGTTTTGTTATACTCGATCAGGACTTTGTTATACTCGATCGGGGACTGTTATACTCGATCAGGGGACTTTGTTAGATTCGATTAGGGGCCTTTGTTATTCTCGATCAGGGGACTTTGTTATACCTGATCAGAGGGCTTTGTTATACTCGACCAGGGGCCTTTGTTATGCTCGATCAGGGGCCTTTGTTATGCTCGATCAGGGGCCTTTGTTATACTATATCAGGGGCTTTTGTTATACTCAAACCAGGGGAATTTGTTATACTCGATCATGAGACTTTGTTATACTCGATCAGGGCCTTTATTATACTCGACCAGGGGGATTTCATATACTCGATCAGGGGACTTTGTTATACCCGGTAAGGGGGCTTTGTTATACTCGATCAGGGGACTTTGTTATACTCGATGAGGGACTTTGTTATACTCGACCATAGGTCTTTGTTATACTCGATCAGGGGCCTTTATTATACCCGATCAGGGGACTTTGTTATACTCGATCAGGGGACTTTGTTATACTCGATCAGGGGGCTTTGTTTTACTTGATCAGGAAACTTTGTTATACTCGACCAGGGGTCTCTGTTATACTCGACCAGAGGTCTTTGTTATACTCGATCAGGGGCCTTTGTTATATTCGATCAGAGGCCTTTGTTATACGCGTTCAGGCACCTTTGTTATATTCGATCAGGGGCCTTTGTTATACTCGACAAGGGGACTTTGTTAAACTCGATCAGGGGCCTTTGTTAAACTCGATCAGGGGCCGCTGTTATACTCAATCAGGGGACTTTGTTATACTCGATCAGGGGACTTTGTTATACTCGATCAGGGGGCTTTGTTTTACTCGATCAGGAAACATTGATATACTCGATCAGGGGCCTTTGATATAATCGTGCAGGGGACTTTGCTATTCTCGATCAGGGGACTTTGTTCTTCTCGATCAGGGGACTTTGTTATACTCGATCAGGGGATTTTGTTATATTCGATGAGGGGACTTTGTTATACTCGACCATGGGACTTTGTTATGCTCGATCAGGGGCCTTTATTATACCCGATCAGGGGACTTTGTTATACTCGATCAGGGGACTTTGTTATTCTCGATCAGGGGGACTTTGTTATACTCGATCAGGGGGCTTTGTTATACTCGATCAGGGAACTTTGTTATACTCGATCAGGGGCCTTTGTTAAACTCGATGATAAGCTTTTGTTATATTCGATCAGGGGCCTTTGTTTTACTCGATCAGGAAACTTTGTTATACTCGATCAGTAGCCTTTGTTATAATCGTGCCGGGTACTTTGTTACACTCGATCAGGGGACTTTGTTCTCCTCGATCAGGGGACTTTGTTATACTCGGTCAGGGGACTTTGTTATTTTCGATGAGGGGTCTTTGTTATACTCGATCATGGGACATTGTTATACTTGATCAGGGGCCTTTGTTATACTTGATGAGGGGGCTTTGTTATACTCGATCAGGGGCCTTTGTTATACTTGATGAGGGGGCTTTGTTATACTCGACCAGGGGACTTTGTTATACTCGTTTAGAGGGCTTTGTTTTACTCGATCAGGAAACTTTGTTATACTCGATGAGGGGCCTTTGTTATAATCGTTCAGGGGACTTTGTTATACTCGATCAGGGGACTTTGTTATACTCGATCAGGGGACTTTGTTATACTCGATCAGGGGACTTTGTTATATTCGATGAGGGGACTTTGTTATACTCGATCATGTGACTTTGTTATGCTCGATGATGGGGCTTTTGTTATACTCATTTAGACGCCTTTGTTATACTCGAACAGGGGCCTTTGTTAAACTCGATCAAAGGCTTTGTTATTCTCGATTTGAGGACTTTGTTAAACTCGATGAGGAGACTTTGTTATACTCGATCAGGGGAGTTTGTTATACTCGATCAGGGGACATTGTTATACTCGATGAGGGGACTTTGTTATACTCGATCAGGGGCCATTGTTGTACTCGATTAAGGGACTTTGTTATACTCGACCAGGGGTCTTTGTTATACTCGATCAGGGGTCTTTGTTATACTTGATGAGGGAGCTTTGTTATACTCGATCAGGGGCCTTTGTTATACTTGATGAGGGGGCTTTGTTGTACTCGATCAGGGGACTTTATTATTCGCGTTAGGGGGACTTTATTTACTCGATCAGGGGCTTTGTTATACTCGATCAGGGGCTTTATTGCTCTCGATCGAGAGACGCTTTATACTCGTTCAGGGGCCTTTGTTATACCCGATCAGGGGACTTTGTTATACTCGATCAGGGAACTTTGTTATACTCTATGACGGGGCTTTGTTATACTCGATGAGGGGACTTTGTTATACTCGACCAGGGGTCTTTGTTATACTCGATCAGGGCCTTTGTTATACTTGATCAGGGGGCTTTGTTATACTCGATCAGGGGACTTTGTTATTCTCGATCAGGGGACTTTGTTATACTCGATGAGGGGACTCTGTTATACTCGATCAGGGGACTCTGAAATACTCGATTAGGGGACTTTGTTATACTCGATCAGGGGACTCTGTAATACTCGATCAGGGGACTTTGTTATACTCACTCATTGACATTTGTTTTACTTTTTAGAGACCTTTGTTATACTCGAACAGGGCCTTTTTTAAACTCGATCAAAGGCCTTTGTTATTCTCGATTAGAGGACTTTGTTAAACTCAATGAGGAGATTTTGTTATACTCGATCAGGGGCCTTTGTTATAATCGTTCAGGGGACTTTGTTATACTCGATCAGGGGACTTTGTTATACTCGATCAGGGAACTTTGGTATACTCGATCAGGGGCCTTTCTTATACTCGTTCAGGCGCCTTTTGTTATATTCGATCAGGAGCCTTTGTTATACTCGACCTGGGGACTTTGTTATACTCGATCAGGGGCTTTTGTTAAACTCGATCAGGGGCCTTTGTTATACTCAATCAGGGGACTTTGTTATACTTGATCAGGGTACTTTGTTATACTCGACCAGGGGGCTTTATTTTACTCGATCAGGAAACTTTGTTATACTCGATGAGGGGCCTTTGTTATAATCGTTTAGGGGACATTGTTATACTCGATCAGAGAACTTTGTTATACTCTATGATGGGGCTTTGTTTTACTCGATGAGGGGACTTTGTTATACTCGACCAGGGGTCTTTGTTATACTCGATCAGGGGCCTTTGTTATACTTGATCAGGGGGCTTTGTTATACTAGATCAGGGGACTCTGTAATACTCGATCAGGGGACTTTGTTATACTCGATCATTGGCATTTGTTATACTTTTTAGAGGCCTTTGTTATACTCGACCAGGGGCCTTTGTTAAACTCGATCAAAGGCCTTGGTTATTCTCGATTTGAGGACTTTTTTAAACTCGATGAGGAGATTTTGTTATACTCGATGAGGTGCCTTTGTTATATTCGTTCAGGGGACTTTGTTATACTCGATCAGGGGACCTTGTTATACTCGATCAGGGAACTTTGTTATACTCGATCAGGGGTCTTTGTTATACTCGTTCAGGCGCTTTTGTTATTTTCGATCAGGGGCCTTTGGTATACTCGACCTGGGGCCTTTGTTATACTCAATCAGGGGACTTTGTTATACTTGATCAGGGGACTTTGTTATACTCGATCAGGGGGCTTTGTTTTACTCGATCAGGAAACTTTGTTATACTCGATGAGGGGCCTTTGTTATAATCGTTTAGGGGACTTTGTTATACTCGATCAGGGGACTGTGTTATACTCGATCAGGGGACTTTGTTTTACTCGATCAGGGGACTTTGTTATACTCGATCTGGGGCCTTTTTTATACTCGATCAGCGGCCTTTTTTATACTCGATTAGGGAACTTTATTTATTCTCGACCAGGGGCGCTGTTATACTCGCTCAAGGCGCTATTTATATTCAGTGGGGCCTTTGTTATATACTTGACCAGGGGACTTTATTTATACTCGATCAGGGGCCTTTATTCAAAACTCGATGATGGGCCTTTGTTATACTCGATCAGGGGCTTTGTTTTACTCGATCAGGAAACTTTTGTTATACTCGATCAGTAGCCTTTGTTATAATCTTGAGTGCTTTGTTACATCGATCAGGGGGACTTTGTTCTCCTCGATCCGGGGACTTTGTTATACTCGGTCAGGGGACTTTGTTCGCATATTCGATGAGGGCCTTTGTTATACTCGACCAGGGGTCTTTGTTATACTTGATCAGGAATTTTGTTATACTTGATGGGGGCTTTAATTCATAGATCAGGGGACTTTGTTATACTCGATCAGGGGACTTTGTCATACTCGATCAGGGGACTTTGTTATATTTGATGAGGGGACTTTGTTATACTCGATCATCGGACTTTGTTATACTCGATGATGGGGCTTTTGTTTTACTCATTTAGAGGCCTTTGTTATACTCGAAGAGGGGCCTTTGTTAAACTCGATCAAAGGCTTTGTTATTCTCGATTTGAGGACTTTGTTAAACTCGATGAGGAGACTTTGTTATACTCGATCAGGGGAGTTTGTTATACTCGATCAGGGGACATTGTTATACTCGATGAGGGGACTTTGTTATACTCGATCAGGGGCCTTTGTTGTACTCGATTAAGGGACTTTGTTATACTCGACCAGGGGTCTTTGTTATACTCGATCAGGGGTCTTTGTTATACTTGATGAGGGAGCTTTGTTATACTCGATCAGGGGCCTTTGTTATACTTGATGAGGGAGCTTTGTTATACTCGATCAGGGGACTTTATTATTCTCGATCAGGGGGACTTTGTTATACTCGATCCAGAACTTTGTTATACTCGATCAGGAACTTTGTTATACTCGATCAGGGGCCTTTATTATACTCGTTCAGGGAGCGCTGTTGCCACCGATCAGGGGACTTTGTTATACTCGATCGAGGAACTTTGTTATACTCTATGACGGGGCTTTGTTATACTCGATGAGGGGACTTTGTTATACTCGACCAGGGGTCTTTGTTATACTCGATCAGGGCCTTTGTTATACTTGATCAGGGGGCTTTGTTATACTCGATCAGGGGACTTTGTTATTCTCGATCAGGGGGACTTTGTTATACTCGATGAGGGGACTCTGTTATACTCGATCAGGGGACTCTGAAATACTCGATTAGGGGACTTTGTTATACTCGATCAGGGGACTCTGTAATACTCGATCAGGGGACTTTGTTATACTCACTCATTGGCATTTGTTATACTTTTTAGAGACCTTTGTTATACTCGAACAGGGCCTTTGTTAAACTCGATCAAAGAACTTTGACATTCTCGATTAGAGGACTTTGTTAAACTTGATGAGGAGATTTTGTTATACTCGATGAGGGGCCTTTGTTATATTCGTTCAGGGGACTTTGTTATACTCGATCAGGGGACCTTGTTATACTCGATCAGGGAACTTTGTTATACTCGATCAGGGGTCTTTGTTATACTCGTTCAGGCGCCTTTGTTATATTCGATCAGGGGCTTTTGGTATACTCGACCTGGGGACTTTGTTATACTCGATCAGGGGCTTTTGTTAAACTCGATCAGGGGCCTTTGTTATACTCAATCAGGGGACTTTGTTATACTTGATCAGGGGACTTTGTTATACTCGACCAGGGGGCTTTGTTTTACTCGATTAGGAAACTTTGTTATACTCGATGAGGGGGCTTTGTTATAATCGTTTAGGGGACATTGTTAAACTCGATCAGAGGACTTTGTTATACTCTATGATGGGGCTTTGTTATACTCGATGAGGGAACTTTGTTATACTCGACCAGGGGTCTTTGTTATACTCGATCAGGGGCCTTTGTTATACTTGATCAGGGGGCTTTGTTATACTAGATGAGGGGACATTGTTATTCTCGATCAGGGGGACTTTGTTATACTCGATCAGGGGACTTTGTTAGACTCTATGAGGGGGCTTTGTTATACTCGATGAGGGGACTTTGTTATACTCGATCAGGGGACTCTGTAATACTCGATCAGGGGACTTTGTTATACTCGATCATTGGCATTTGTTATACTTTTTAGAGGCCTTTGTTATACTCGAACAGGGGCCTTTGTTAAACTCGATCAAAGGCCTTTGTTATTCTCGATTAGAGGACTTTGTTAAACTCGATGAGGAGGTTTTGTTATACTCGATGAGGGGCCTTTGTTATATTCGTTCAGGGGACTTTGTTATACTCGATCAGGGGACCTTGTTATACTCGATCAGGGAACTTTGTTATACTCGATCAGGGGTCTTTGTTATACTCGTTCAGGCGCCTTTGTTATATTCGATCAGGGGCTTTTGGTATACTCGACCTGGGGACTTTGTTATACTCGATCAAGGGCTTTTGTTAAACTCGATCAGGGGCCTTTGTTATACTCAATCAGGGGACTTTGTTATACTTGATCAGGGGACTTTGTTATACTCGATCAGGGGGCTTTGTTTTACTCGATCAGGAAACTTTGTCATACTCGATGAGGGGCCTTTGTTATAATCGTTTAGGGGACTTTGTTATACTCGATCAGGGGACTTTGTTATACTCGATCAGGGGACTTTGTTTTACTCGATCAGGAGACTTTGTTATACTCGATATGGGGCCTTTTTTATACTCGATCAGCGGCCTTTTTTATACTCAATTAGGGAACTTTGTTATACTCGACCAGGGTTCTTTGTTATACTCGATCAGGGGCCTTTGTTATACTTGATGAGGGGGCTTTGTTATACTCGATCAGGTGACTTTGTTATTTTCGATGAGGGGTACTTTGTTATACTCGATCAGGGGGCTTTGTTATACTCGATCAGGGAACTTTGTTATACTCGATCAGGGGCCTTTGTTATACTCGTTCAGGCGCCTTTGTTATATTCGATCAGGGGCCTTTGTTATACTCGACCAGGGGACTTTGTTATACTCGATCAGGGGCATTTGTTAAACTCGATGATGGGCCTTTGTTATACTCGATCAAGGGGCTTTGTTTTACTCGATCAGGAAACTTTGTTATACTCGATCAGTAGCCTTTGTTATAATCATGCCGGGTACTTTGTTACACTCGATCAGGGGACTTTGTTCTCCTCGATCAGGGGACTTTGTTATACTCGGTCAGGGGACTTTGTTATTTTCGATTAGGGGTCTTTGTTATACTCGACCATGGAACATTGTTATACTCGATGAGGGGCCTTTGTTATACTCGATCAGGGGCCCTTGTTATACCCGATCAGGGTACTTTGTTATACTCGATCAGGGGACTTTGTTATACTCGATCAGGGGCCTTTGTTATACTCGATCAGGGGACTTTGTTATATTCGATAAGAGGACTTTGTTATACTGGATCATGGGACTTTGTTATACTCGATCAGTGGCCTTTGTTATACTCTTTTAGAGGCCTTTGTTATACTTGAACAGGGGCCTTTGTTAAACTCGATCAAAGGCCTTTGTTATTCTCGATTAGAGGACTTTGTTAAACTCGATGAGGAGACTTTGTTATACTCGATCAGGGGAGTTTGTTATACTCGATCAGGAGACTTTGTTATACTCGAACAAAGGCCTTTGTTATACTCGCTCAGGGGCCTTTGTTAT
>NW_024739101.1:0-6260 GCF_018991925.1 Homarus americanus | reverse complement strand
GTACACTTCTCACACTCCCAGGTACACCTTCGACACTCCCAGGTACAAGTCCGACACTCCCAGGTAAACCTCCGATACTCCTAGGTACACCTCTGACACTCCCAGGTACACCGCTGACACTCCTAGGTATTCCTCTGACACTCCCTGGTACATCTCTGACACTCCCAGGTACACCTCACACACTCCCTGGAACACCTCTGACACTCCCAGGTACACCTCACACACTCCCTGGAACATCTCTGACACTCCCAGGTACACCTCTGACACTCCCAGGTACACTTCTCACACTCCCAGGTACACCTCTGACACTCCTAGGTACTCCTCTGTCACTCCCTGATACACGTCTAACACTCCCAGGTACACTGCTGACACTCACAGGTACACCGCTGACACTGCCAGGTACACCCCAGACACTGCCAGGTACACCTCAGACACTGCCAGGTACACCTCAGACACTCCCAGGTACACCTCAGTCACTCCGAAGTGCACCTCTGACACTCTCAAGTGCACCTCTGACACTCCCAGGCACACCTCTGACACTCCCAGGTACACCTCAGACACTCCCAGGTACACCGCTGACACTCCCAGGTACACCTCTGACACTCCCAGGTACACTTCTCACACTCTGCAAAGTACACTGACACTCCCAGGTGAGCAGTTACTAGTGTGCCCTGAAGAATGCAGTGATGGCTAGGGAAACACTGAGTAACACTGAGTCCGTTTATTGTGGATGAGAGAAATACAAGTGGTGACCAGCGTGTGCCATGCACGGCTCACACAGTCAGACTGAGGCTGCCTTGCCATATGGCAGCCTCGGGGCAATGTTGCCACATAACACGTGCAGTGTTGCCACGTGATTATATATATAAATGCTACTCGGCACAGTAGCTTATGTACAGGGTTGCTACTCGGCACAGTAGCTTATATACATAACCTACATCTCCCTCCCCCCTCACGCTCATAGTCTTTGTCTTGAGCGGACTTCTTAGTCCTAAGTCGCTCCGAGCGTCGAGGTGCACTGTGGGGCGGATCCTCGTGAGGTGTAGGTGACTCGTCCTCGGTCAGGGGGCCAGCAGCAGGGGGTGGGACTGGCCGGAGGAAGCGGCGGTTCCTCCACCAGACACGGCCGCTCGGCATCCTGACCTTGTAGTCCCGCGACCGGCCGACGCCCATCACTATGCCCACCTTGTCCCAACGTGTCGTCGTCGGGTCCTGGACGCGGCAAGGGCACCAATCTCCAGTGGCTGAAGAGGGCGGGCACGGTCGTCATACCGAGCCTTGGCGTCCTGGGCACGTGAAGCGGCGCGGCGGTCGCAGCTCTCGGCTTTGGTCTGCCAGTCCTTCGCAAAGGCCTTGGCGTGTGTAGGAACGCAAGAGCGGAGAGGGTGACCATACAGGATCTGGGCAGGGGAGCGTCCTGTGTGGGTGGGAGTATTACGTAACTCCAGGAGTCCTTTGTCAAACGCCTCACAGTCTATGTTGCCTGAAGGGGCCACCTTGAGGATGAGGTGCTTGACTGTCTTGACTGCAGCCTCAGCATGGCCGTTTGACTGTGGGTAGTGGGGTGTTGACACGATGTGGCGGACTCCCCAACGCTCCAGGAATCCTGTGAAGTCCCGGCTGGTGAACTGTGGCCCACCGTCCGTCCGCAGACGTACGGGGACGCCCAGGTCACGAAAGAGGTGCCGGAAGTGGCGAATGGTGGCCGCGGACGTCGTGTCCGAGCCACAGATTACCACCACAGGCCAGCCAGAGAGTCGGTCGGCGACAACTAGGAAATGTTTCCCAGCTGTGCTGAAGAAATTGCCGACTGGGCTGCATGATCTGGCACGGCTCACAGGCACGGACCGTATTGACGATATCCGCGTCAATGCCGGGCCAGTACACAGCCTGCCTTGCGCGGCGCTTGGTGGCCTCTGCTCCACGATGGCTGTCGTGTAAGCGGGCCAGAACGCGACGACGGAGAGCTGCAGGGACGACCACACGGGCACCGTACAGGACGAGGTCCCCATCTGCGTAGAGGTCCTCACGTATCTTCCAATACGGGCGTAGGGCGTTGTGGAGGTCAAAACGGTCGTGAGGGAACCCAGTCCTCACACTCTCCATGAGCTGAGTGTAGGAGGGGTCGTCGCGTGCCGCGGTCCGTAGTTCCTCAAGGGCCAGATCGCTGTCGGGTGGCGACACTGAGGTCTGGGTGCTGGCGAGGGACTGTACGGCCTGCAAGGTGACGATGTTGCTGACGGAGAAACCGGCCTCGGTGCTGAGCATCTCGTCTTCAGGTGTAGGGCGGCTGACTGGGGAGCGGGAGAGGGCATCCGGGATGCACAACTCCTTACCTGCGCGCCAAGCCGCGGTGAAGACGAAGGCCAAAATCTTCTCCTTCAGGCGCTGGAGGCGGGGATTCTCGATGGCGTCCAGCGAATAGTGGTTAAGAATGGGGACCAAGGGCCTGTGGTCTGTGATGAGGTCGAAGTGCTGTAGGCCAATGAAGTAGAACTTGCACTTCGATAAGGCCCATACCACTGCCAGCAGCTCCAGCTCGATGGTAGCGTAGCGAGACTCAGCCTCGGTGAGGAAGCGAGAGCCACACTGTACGAGCCGGTACTTTCCTCCACCGTGATCCTGGAGAAGGGCGTAACCAACCCCGTACAGGCGCGAGGCGTCTGTCTGGAGGACGGTGGGGAGTGCTGGGTCAAAAGTAGCGAGGATAGGTGGACTTGACAGGGCCTCCTTCACCTTATGAAAGGCGAGGTCGTGGTCAGGGGTCCACGTGAACGTCCTCTTGGGGCTCATCAGGGGGCGGAGAGGCCCGGCAGCGGCGGAGACGCCAGGGGAAAATTCTGCCAGCTGGTTCACCAGGCCCATGAAAGACCTGAGATCCGTAAGGTTGGCAGGTTTCGCAAAGTCCGCTATGGCGCGAACTTTCTCCGGGTCCGCAGCAATGCCATCCCTTGAGAGTCGGTAGCCGCAGAAAGACACTGCAGGTGCGGCCAAGACGAACTTCTCGGCATTCAGAGTGATGCCGTGCGTCCTACACCTGGTCAGTACCTCGTCGATGCGGCGAAGATGCGTCAGGTAGTCCTCATCGTAGAGGAGGACGTCATCCACTACCTTCACGCAGTTGGTCACGCCTTGAAGTGCCATGTCACCACGGAGACAGAAGGCGTCCCCCGTAGCAGCGAATCCCATAGGGCCACGGCAGTAGCGGAAGCGTCCGTAAGGCGTGATGAAAGTGGTCAGTGGCTGATCCTCCTTCTTCAGTGGGATCTGCCAGTAACCACAGAGGGCGTCCATCGTCGAGAAGTGCCGTACCTTCGGATCCACACTCCGTATAGCTGCAAAAGGTGTGGGTGAAGGGTGGGCGGGACGGGACACCTGGCTGTTAAGCTTAGACAAGTCGGTAGTAATCCGCACTCCACCGTTAGTCTTAGCCACAGCGACTAGAGGGTGGCACCAAGGGGATGGGTCGTCACCAACGGGTACGATGACACCCTGGGCCACCATGGAATCCAGTTCCTTCTTGACTGAATCCCTGAAGGCGAGAGGAATCAACCGGGGAGTGTGTATGGCAAACGGCAGTGCATCTTCCCGCAGGTGTATCCTCATAGGCGGACCTGCCATAGCCTTCAGTGGCGCGGTCCGTAGGGCCTCCTTCGTCACCAGCACATCCGAGTACTCCTTCAGGAAGTAGGCCCTTGCGGCTGAAGGAGACGTCTCGCTGTGAAGAGGAAGCAGCCGTGACTTGGGTGGAGGCGGGGAGGGAGTGGATGCGGGTTCTGGGCAGCTCTGTGTGGCAGCGCCAGGCACGTCGCTCGTCGACTCACGCACCCTGCTGGTGGTGTAACGAGCAGCTGGGATCTGCTCGGGAAAGTCTCTGGGCACCACGCCTAACTCCTTGCAGTGCTCCCACGACAACAAGGGTGTAGCGAGAGTAGGCTGCACGTCGATCCATCCGTGACACGACCTGTCGCCGTAGGTGATCTCTGCTTGAAAGGAGCCCACAGCGTCCGGCATCTGGGAACCGTCCGCATTGTAGTACTGCAGCTGCGGCGGTGGTCCCAGGCCGCGTTTGGTGAGGCCCAGTTTCTGGAGGTGCTTCAACCCAATCACCGTAGTATCGGCGCCGGTGTCCGGTATCACCTCGATGTGACCCGACACATCACCGTGTGTGACGGCGACGCGGATAGTAGGGGAAGGGGTAGCCCTGGGGCGTGTGGTCGATTCCACCCTCCTGATGTGACTCCGCTGCTGCTTGGGGCTGCGTGGGCCATCTGGAGGGGGCTGCGTGCGAACCACCCCGAGGGAAGTGCGCTGCTGTCCTCCTCGTCTCGGGCTTTTGGGCTTGGGTTGGCGGCAGCACTTGTCGTAGTGTCCATAGCGACCGCAGGCCTGACACTTGTGGCCTCGTGCAGGGCACCTGTCTGTGTTAGACCAGTGGCCCTTACGGTCACATCCACGACACAGTGCGTCGGCGGCCGGGCAAGTCTTGGGGCTGTGCTGCTTTCCACAGCTGCCACAGGAAGCACTAGGCGGAGGCGTGGAAGAACGTGTGGCAGCCTTCGCGTTGTTGGCCGCCTTCTTATCCTTCTTGTATTGTGAGATAGCTCTCACAGCAGGTGGGGCCCATAAGGCAGAGGTGGCGGACTTGGTGGCCTCGTATGACCGACATTCAGTCACTACCACCTGGAGTGTGGAGGAAGCGTCCAGGGGGATGAGTCGCTGCATCAACTCTTCGTGCCTGACACCTGTCAAGATCCCGTGCTTGATCCAGGCTTCCTCACATTCCCGGCTGTGCGCCTTACAGACGTCGATCTCCTCTGACAAACTCTTCAAACGTACAAAAAAGTCGTCAAAGGATTCGTTCTCCGCCTGCTTGCAGCTGGTAAAGGCACGGCGACGCAAAGCCTCGTTGTTCCGACCCTTAACATGCTCCTGTAAAAGGTCGAGCACATCCGTCACTGAAGAGGTAGAATCGGGAGGCACTTGCAACGTGTGCTCCAAAACTCTCTGGGTCTCCAGCGACAAACACATCCGCAGTTGGATGAGCTGTTTGTTTGGAGGCATGCTGTCAAGGTCCACCATCGTGGAGTAATCTGTCCAACGCCGCCTCCACTCACGAAAAAGCTGAAACGTGACGTCTGGTGAGAGGGCGGGTGGGGGTTGAACAGATGCCTTGGGAGCTGCAGGACGCTGGTGTGGTGGAGGAGGGAGTGTACTGGTGCCTTGAAGCGCGCTACCTGCGAGTGAGGGAGGGTGGGTTAGCGCCAGGGTCGCCAATAGTGCCTCAAAACGCAACTTTTCCTCCACTCTTCGTGTCTCCTCCCTCTGAAAATCCATTTCTCTACGTCGCTCGTCCCGGTCGTCCATCCACCTCAGAATTGTGGCAATGTCCGTCACAGGAGGTGGAGGATGAGAGTCTGCGCCCGGTGGAGGAGAAGGTGGTGGGGAGTCGTGTCTCCCATCTTGACGTTGTCCCTTCTTGCCTCCCATCTTTGTGTGTGCGTGGACTGCACTGTTTAATATATAAAGTGGCGCCTCAACAGCTCGAACCACATATATAAGACATAAACAGCACAAAAATCACGCTTATGGTCCAGGTCCACTGTTCTGTCCGTGAGTGAGTGAGTGCGTGCGTGCGTGTGTGTGTGTGTCTCTGAGAGCGGAGCGTGGTGGACGGCGGACTCGGAGGCAGAGGCAAGACCAGTGTCCCACCGGATGTCGCACGAGAAGGGTGTGCGCCTGCGTGCTCCGTGGGTACCGCAAAAACACAGGCCAATGCACAACTCAGCTCTAGACACACACTAATACACTGACACTGACACTGGCACCGTCACTAAAACGCACTGTGACGGAGCAACACTGCACATCGCGGCGAAACACAGCGCAACACAACACAACACACTGAGTCGACGCGCATCACCGGCAGACGTAACTGTCGGCGTTGTTCACACACTTAGTAAGTCCACAGATCCTAGACACTGCGCCATGAAGGTTACTAGTGTGCCCTGAAGAATGCAGTGATGGCTAGGGAAACACTGTGTAACACTGAGTCCGTTTATTGTGGATGAGAGAAATACAAGTGGTGACGCTGTGTGCCATGCACGGCTCACACAGTCAGACTGAGGCGCCTTGCCATATGGCAGCCTCGGGGCAATGTTGCCACATAACACGTGCAGTGTTGCCACGTGATAATATATATAAATGCTACTCGGCACAGTAGCTTATGTACAGGGTTGCTACTTGGCACAGTAGCTTATATA
>NW_024739100.1:0-11627 GCF_018991925.1 Homarus americanus | reverse complement strand
CAAAGTCCCTTGGTCGAGTATAACAAACTCACCTAGTCGAGTATAACAAAGTCCCCTGATAGAGTATAACAAAGTCCCCTGATCGAGTATAACTATAGCCCCTGATCGAGTTTAACAAAGGCCCCTGATCGAGTGTAACAAAGTCCCCTGGTCGAGTATAACAAATGTCCCTCATAGTGTTTAACAAAGGCCCGTCATCGAGTATAACAAAGTCCCCTGGTCGAGTATAACAAACTCCCCCGTCAAGTATAACAAAGAACCCTGGTTGAGTATAACAAAGTCCTGTGATCGAGTATAACAAAGGCCTCATCGAGTATAACAAAGTACCCTCATCAAGTTTAACAATAAAGGCCCCTGATCGAGTATAGCAAAGTCCCCTGGTCGAGTATAACAATCTCCCCTGGTCGATTATAACAAAGTCCCCTGATCGAGTATAACAAAGTTCCCTGATCGAGTATAACAAAGCCCCATGATCGAGTATAACAAAGTCCCCTGATAGAGTATAACAAAGTCCCCTGATCGAGTATAACAATGGCCCCTGATCGAGTTTAACAAAGGCTCCTAATCGAGTATAACAAAGTCCCCTGGTCGAGTATAACAAAGGCCCCTCATCGAGTTTAACAAAGGCCCCTCATCGTGTATAACAAAGTCCCCTGGTCGAGTATATCAAACTCCCCTGGTCGGGTATAACAATATCCCCTGATCGAGTATAACAAAGTCCCCTGGTCGAGTATAACAAAGGCCCCTCATCGAGTTTAACAAAGGCCCCTCATCGAGTATAACAAAGTCCCCTGGTCGAGTATATCAAACTTCCCTGGTCGGGTATAACAATATCCCCTGATCGAGTATAACAAAGTCCCCTGATCGAGTATAACAAAGTCCGCTGATCGAGTATAACAAAGTCCCCTGATCGAGTATAACAAAGAACCCTGGTCGAGTATAACAAAGTCCCCTCATGGAGTATAAGAAAGGCCCCTGATCGAGTATAACAAAGTCCCCTGGTCGAGTTTAACAAAGGCCCCTCATCGAGTTTAACAAAGGCCCCTTATTGAGTATAACAAAGTCCCCTGGTCGAGTATAACAAACTCACCTGGTCGAGTATACCAAAGTCCCCTGATCGAGTATAACAAAGTCCCCTGATCGAGTATAGCTATGGCCCCTGATCGAGTTTAACAAAGGCCCCTGATCTAGTGTAAGAAAGTCCCCTGGTCGAGTATAACAAAGTTCCCTCATCGAGTTTAACAAAGGCCCCTCATCGAGTATAACAAAGGCCCCTGATCGAGTATAACAAAGTCCCCTGGTCGAGTATAACAAAGGCCCCTCATAGGGTATGCAACAAAAAGTCTCTTGATCGAGTATAACAAAAACTGCTTGGATCAAGTATAACAGTCCCCTGATCGAGTATAACTATGGCCCCTGATCGAGTTTAACAAAGGCCCCTGATCGAGTGTAAGAAATTCCCCTGGTCGAGTATAACAAAGGTCCCTCATCGAGTTTAACAAAGGCCCCTCATCGAGTATAACAAAGTCACCTGGTCGAGTATAACAAACTCCTCTGGTCAAGTATAACAAAGAACCCTGGTTGAGTATAACAAAGTCCCCTGATCGAGAATAACAAAGGCCCCTGATCGAGTATAACAAAGGCCCCTCATCGAGTATAACAAAGTCTCCTGATCGAGTATAACAAAATCTGCTGATCGAGTATAACAAAGTCCCCTGATCGAGTATAACTATGGCCCCTGATCGAGTTTAATAAAGGCCCGTGATCGAGTGTAACAAAGTCCCCTGGTCGAGTATAACAAAGGTCCCTCATCGAGTTTAACAAAGGCCCCTCATCGAGTATAACAAAGTCACCTGGTCGAGTATAACAAACTCCTCTGGTCAAGTATAACAAAGAACCCTGGTTGAGTATAAAAGTCCCCTGATCGAGAATAACAAAGGCCCCTGATCGAGTATAACAAAGGCCCCTCATCGAGTATAACAAAGTCTCCTGATCGAGTATAACAAAATCTGCTGATCGAGTATAACAAAGTCCCCTGATCGAGTATAACTATGGCCCCTGATCGAGTTTAACAAAGGCCCGTGATCGAGTGTAACAAAGTCCCCTGGTCGAGTATAACAAAGGTCCCTCATCGAGTTTAACAAAGGCCCCTCATCGAGTATAACAAACTCCCCTGGTCGAGTATAACAAAGTCCGCTGATCGAGTATAACAAAGAACCCTGGTTGAGTATAACAAAGTCCCCTGATCGAGTATAACAAAGGCCCCTAATCGAGTATAACAATGGCCCCTCATCGAGTATAACAAAGTCTCCTGATCGAGTATAACAAAATCCGCTGATCGAGTATAACAAAGTCCCCTGATCGAGTATAACTATCAACCCTGATCGAGTTTAACAAAGGCCCCTGATCGAGTGTAAGAAAGTCACCTGGTCGAGTATAACAAACTCCCCTGGTCAAGTATAACAAAGAACCCTGGTTGAGTATAACAAAGTCCCCTGATCGAGTATAACGAAGGCCCCTGATCGAGTATAACAAAGGCCCCTCATCGAGTATAACAAAGGCTCCTGCATCGAGTATAACAAAGTCCGCTGATCGAGTATAACAAAGTCCCCTGATCGAGTATAACAAAGTTCCCTGATCGAGGATAACAAAGGCCCCTAATCAAGTTTAACAAAGGCCCCTGATCAAGTATAACAAAGGTCCCTCATCGAGTTTAACAAAGGCCCGTCATCGAGTATAACAAAGTCTCCTGATCGAGTATAACAAAGTCCGCTGATCGAGTATAACAAAGTCCCCTCTATCGAGTATAACAAAGTCCCCTGATCGAGTATAACAAAGGCCCCTGATAGAGTATAACAAAGTCCCCTGATAGAGTATAACAAAGTCCCCTGATCGAGTTTAACAAAGGCCCCTCATCGAGTTTAACAAAGGCCCATCATTGAGTATAACAAAGTCATTTGGTCGAGTATAACAAACTCACCTGGTCGAGTATAACAAAGTCCCCTAATCGAGTATAACAAAGTCCCCTGATCGAGTATAACAATGGCCCCTGATCGAGTTTAACAAGGCCCCTGATCGAGTGTAACAAAGTCACCTGGTCGAGTATAACAAACTCCCCTGGTCAAGTATAACAAAGAACCCTGGTTGAGTATAACAAAGAACCCTGGTTGAGTATAACAAAGTCCCCTGATCGAGTATAACAAAGTCTCCTGATCGAGTATAACAAAATCCGCTGATCGAGTATAACAAAGTCCCCTAATCGAGTATAACTATGGCCCCTGATCGAGTTTAACAAAGGCCCCTGATCGAGTGTAACAAAGTCCCCGGGTCGAGTATAACAAAGGTCCCTCATCGAGTTTAACAAAGGCCCCTCATCGAGTATAACAATGTCCCCTGGTCGAGTATAACAAACTCCCCTGGTCAAGTATAACAAAGAACCCTGGTTGAGTATAACAAAGTCCCGTGATCCAGTATAACAAAGGCCCCTGATCGAGTATAACACAGGCCCCTCATCGAGTATAACAAAGTCTCCTGATCGAGTATAACAAAGTCCGCTGATCGAGTATAACAAAGTCCCCTGATCGAGTATAACAAGTCCCCTGATCTAGTATAACAAAGGCCCCTGATCAAGTTTAACAAAGGCCCCTGATCAAGTATAACAAAGGTCCCTCATAGAGTTTAACAAAGGCCCGTCATCGAGTATAACAAAGTCTCCTGATCGAGTATAACAAAGTCCGCTGATAAAGTATAACAAAGTCCCCTCTATCGAGTATAACAAAGTCCCCTGATCGAGCATAACAAAGGCCCCTCATCAAGTTAAACAAAGGCCCCTGATCGAGTATAGCAAAGTCCCCAGGTCGAGTATAACACACTCCCCTGGTCGATTATAACAAAGTCCCCTGATCGAGTATAACAAAGTTCCCTGATCGAGTATAACAAAGCCCCCTGATCGAGTATAATAAAGTCCCCTGATAGAGTATAACAAAGTCCCCTGATTGAGTATAACAATGGCCCCTCATCGAGTTTAACAAGGGCCCCTAATCGAGTATAACAAAGTCCCCTGGTCGAGTATAACAAAGGCCCCTCATCGAGTTTAACAAAGGCCCCTCATCGAGTATAACAAAGTCCCCTGGTCGAGTATATCAAACTCCCCTGGTCGAGTATAACAATATCCCCTGGTCGAGTATAACAAAGTCCCATGATCGAGTATAACAAAGTCCCATGAACGATTATAACAAAGGCCCCTGATCAAGTATAACAAAGCCCCCTGATCGTGTATAACAAAGCCCCTCATCGAGTATAACAAAGTCCCCTGATCAAGTAAAACAAAGTCCCCTGAACGAGTATAACAAAGCCCTCCTCATAGAGTATAACAATGTCCCCTGATCGAGTATAGAAAGTCCCCTGATCGGGTATAACAAAGGCCCCTGATCGAGTATAACAAAGTCCCCTGATCGAGCATAACAAAGAACCCTGGTCGAGTATAACAAAGTCCCCTCATGGAGTATAACAAAGGTCCATGATCGAGTGTAACAAAGGCCCCTGATCGAGATTAACAAAGGCCCCTGATCGAGTATAACAAAGTCCCTGGTCGAGTATAACAAAGGCCCCTCATCGAGTTTAACAAAGGCCCCTCATTGAGTATAACAAAGTCCCCTGGTCGAGTATAACAAACTCACCTGGTCGAGTATACCAAAGTCTCCTGATCGAGTATAACAAAGTCCCCTAATCGAGTATAACTATGGCCCCTGATCGAGTTTAACAAAGGCCCCTGATCGAGTGTAACAAAGTCCCCTGGTCGAGTATAACAAAGGTCCCTCATCGAGTTTAACAAAGGCCCTCTATCGAGTTTAACAAAGGCCCTCATCGAATATAACAAAAGTCCCTGTCGAGTAACCAAACTCCCTGGTCGAGTATAACAAACTACCTGGTCGAGTATACTAAAGTCCCTGATCGAGTATAACAAAGTCCCCTGATCGAGTATAACTATGGCCCCTGATCGAGTTTAACAAAGGCCCCTGATCGAGTGTAACAAAGTCCCCTGGTCGAGTATAACAAAGGTCCCTCATCGAGTTTCACAAAGGCCCCTCATCGAGTATAACAAAGTCCCCTGGTCGAGTATAACAAACTCCCCTCGTCAAGTATAACAAAGAACCCTGGTTGAGTATAACAAAGTCCCGTGATCGAGTATAACAAAGGCCCCTCATCGAGTATAACAAAGGCCCCTCATCAAGTTTAACAAAGGCCCCTGATCGAGTATAGCAAAGTCCCCTGGTCGAGTATAACAATCTCCCCTGGTCGATTATAACAAAGTCCCCTGATCGAGTATAACAAAGTTCCCTGATCGAGTATAACAAAGCCCCATGATCGAGTATAACAAAGTCCCCTGATAGAGTATAACAAAGTCCCCTGATCGAGTATAACAATGGCTCCTGATCGAGTTTAACAAAGTGCCCCTAATCGAGTATAACAAAGTCCCCTTGGTCGAGTATAACAAAGGCCCTCCCTCATCGAGTTTAACAAAGGCCCCTCATCGAGTATAACAAAGTCCCCTGGTCGAGTATATCAAACTCCACTGGTCGGGTATAACAATATCCCCTGATCGAGTATAACAAAGTCCCCTGATCGAGTATAACAAAGGCCCCTCATCGAGCTTAACAAAGGCCCCTCATCGAGTATAACAAAGTCCCCTGGTCGAGTATAATAAACTTCCCTGGTCGGGTATAACATCCCTGATCGGTATAACAAAAGTCCCCTGATCGAAGTATAACAAAGTCCGCTGATCGAGTATAACAGTCCCCTGATCGAGTATAACAAAGAACCCTGGTCGAGTATATAACAAAGTCCCTCATGGAGTATAAGAAAGGCCCCTGATCGAGTATAACAAAGTCCCCTGGTCGAGTTTAACAAAGCACCCCTCATCGAGTTTAACAGTTCCCTTATTGAGTATAACAAAGTCCCCTGGTCGAGTATAACAAACTCTCACCTGGTCGAGTATACCAAAGTCCCCTGATCGAGTATAACAAAGTCCCCTGATCGAGTATAACTATGGCCCCTGATCGAGTTTAACAAAGGCCCCTGATCTAGTGTAAGAAAGTCCCCTGGTCGAGTATAACAAAGGTCCCTCATCGAGTTTAACAAAGGCCCCTCATCGAGTATAACAAAGTCACCTGGTCGAGTATAACAAAGGCCTCTGATCGAGTATAACAAAGGCCCCTCATAGGGTATAACAAAGTCTCTTGATCGAGTATAACAAAATCCGCTGATCAAGTATAACAAAGTCCCCTGATCGAGTATAACTATGGCCCCTGATCGAGTTTAACAAAGGCCCCTGATCGAGTGTAAGAAAGTCCCCTGGTCGAGTATAACAAAGGTCCCTCATCGAGTTTAACAAAGGCCCCTCATCGAGTATAACAAAGTCACCTGGTCGAGTATAACAAACTCCTCTGGTCAAGTATAACAAAGAACCCTGGTTGAGTATAACAAAGTCCCCTGATCGAGAATAACAAAGGCCCCTGATCGAGTATAACAAAGGCCCCTCATCGAGTATAACAAAGTCTCCTGATCGAGTATAACAAAATCTGCTGATCGAGTATAACAAAGTCCCCTGATCGAGTATAACTATGGCCCCTGATCGAGTTTAATAAAGGCCCGTGATCGAGTGTAACAAAGTCCCCTGGTCGAGTATAACAAAGGTCCCTCATCGAGTTTAACAAAGGCCCCTCATCGAGTATAACAAAGTCACCTGGTCGAGTATAACAAACTCCTCTGGTCAAGTATAACAAAGAACCCTGGTTGAGTATAAAAGTCCCCTGATCGAGAATAACAAAGGCCCCTGATCGAGTATAACAAAGGCCCCTCATCGAGTATAACAAAGTCTCCTGATCGAGTATAACAAAATCTGCTGATCGAGTATAACAAAGTCCCCTGATCGAGTATAACTATGGCCCCTGATCGAGTTTAACAAAGGCCCGTGATCGAGTGTAACAAAGTCCCCTGGTCGAGTATAACAAAGGTCCCTCATCGAGTTTAACAAAGGCCCCTCATCGAGTATAACAAACTCCCCTGGTCGAGTATAACAAAGTCCGCTGATCGAGTATAACAAAGAACCCTGGTTGAGTATAACAAAGTCCCCTGATCGAGTAGAGCAACAAAAGGCCCCTTGATCGAGTATAACAAAGGCCCCTCATCGGTATAACAAAGTCTCCTTGATCGAGTATAACAAATCCAAGGATCGAGTGTAACAAAGTCCCCTGGTCGAGTATAACAAAGGTCCCTCATCGAGTTTAACAAAGGCCCCTCATTGAGTATAACAAAGTCCCCTGGTCGAGTATAACAACCTCCCCTGGTCAAGTATAACAAAGAACCCTGGTAGAGTATAACAAAGTCCCCTGATCGAGTATAACAAAGGCCCCTGATCGAGTATAACAAAGAACCCTCATCGAGTATAACAAAGGCTCCTGATCGAGTATAACAAAGTCCGCTGATCGAGTATAACAAAGTCCCCTGATCGAGTATAACAAAGTTCCCTGATCGAGGATAACAAAGGCCCCTAATCAAGTTTAACAAAGGCCCCTGATCAAGTATAACAAAGGTCCCTCATCGAGTTTAACAAAGGCCCGTCATCGAGTATAACAAAGTCTCCTGATCGAGTATAACAAAGTCCGCTGATCGAGTATAACAAAGTCCCCTCTATCGAGTATAACAAAGTCCCCTGATCGAGTATAACAAAGGCCCCTGATAGAGTATAACAAAGTCCCCTGATAGAGTATAACAAAGTCCCCTGATCGAGTTTAACAAAGGCCCCTCATCGAGTTTAACAAAGGCCCATCATTGAGTATAACAAAGTCATTTGGTCGAGTATAACAAACTCACCTGGTCGAGTATAACAAAGTCCCCTAATCGAGTATAACAAAGTCCCCTGATCGAGTATAACAATGGCCCCTGATCGAGTTTAACAAGGCCCCTGATCGAGTGTAACAAAGTCACCTGGTCGAGTATAACAAACTCCCCTGGTCAAGTATAACAAAGAACCCTGGTTGAGTATAACAAAGAACCCTGGTTGAGTATAACAAAGTCCCCTGATCGAGTATAACAAAGTCTCCTGATCGAGTATAACAAAATCCGCTGATCGAGTATAACAAAGTCCCCTAATCGAGTATAACTATGGCCCCTGATCGAGTTTAACAAAGGCCCCTGATCGAGTGTAACAAAGTCCCCGGGTCGAGTATAACAAAGGTCCCTCATCGAGTTTAACAAAGGCCCCTCATCGAGTATAACAAAGTCCCCTGGTCGAGTATAACAAACTCCCCTGGTCAAGTATAACAAAGAACCCTGGTTGAGTATAACAAAGTCTCGTGATCGAGTATAACAAAGGCCCCTGATCGAGTATAACACAGGCCTCTCATCGAGTATAACAAAGTTTCCTGATCGAGTATAACAAAGTCCGCTGATCGAGTATAACAAAGTCCCCTGATCGAGTATAACAAAGTCCCCTGATCGAGTATAACAAAGGCCCCTGATCAAGTATAAACAAAAATCCGCCGATCGAGTATAACAAAGTCCCCTAACAAGCGGCAATCTATGGCCCCTGGATCGAGTTTAACAAAGGTCCTGATCGAGTGTAACAAAGTCCCTGGTCGAGTATAACAAAGGTCCTCATCGAGTATAACAAAGGCCCCTCATCGAGTATAACAAAGTCTCCTGATCGAGTATAACAAAGTCCGCTGATCGAGTATAACAAAGTCCCCTGATCGAGTATAACAAAGTCCCCTGATCGAGTATAACAAAGGCCCCTGATCAAGTTTAACAAAGGCCCCTGATCAAGTATAACAAAGGTCCCTCATAGAGTTTAACAAAGGCCCGTCATCGAGTATAACAAAGTCTCCTGATCGAGTATAACAAAGTCCGCTGATCGAGTAAAACAAAGTCCCCTCTATCGAGTATAACAAAGTCCCCTGATCGAGTATAACAAAGGCCCCTCATCAAGTTTAACAAAGGCCCCTGATCGAGTATAGCAAAGTCCCCTGGTCGAGTATAACAAACTCCCCTGGTCGATTATAACAAACTCCCCTGGTGGGGTATAACAATATCCCCTGATCGAGTATAACAAAGTCCCCTGATCGAGTATAACAAAGTCCGCTGATCGAGTATAACAAAGTCCCCTGATCGAGTATAACAAAGAACCCTGGTCGAGTATAACAAAGTCCCCTCATGGAGTATAACAAAGGCCCGTGATCGAGTATAACAAAGGCCCCTGATCGAGTATAACAACGTCCCCTGATCGAGTATAACAAAGTCCGCTGATCGAGTATAACAAAGTCCCCTGATCAAGTATAACAAAGTCCCCTGATCGAGTATAACAAAGGCCCCTGATCGAGTTTAACAAAGGCCCCCGATCGAGTATAACAAAGGCCCCTCATCGAGTTTAACAAAGGCCCCTCATTGAGTATAACAAAGTCCCCTGGTCGAGTATAACAAACTCACCTGGTCGAGTATACCAAAGTCCCCTGATCGAGTATAACAAAGTCCCCTGATCGAGTATAACTATGGCCCCTGATCGAGTTTAACAAAGGCCCCTGATCTAGTGTAAGAAAGTCCCCTGGTCGAGTATAACAAAGGTCCCTCATCGAGTTTAACAAAGGCCCCTCATCGAGTATAACAAAGTCACCTGGTCGAGTATAACAAACTCCCCTGGTCAAGTATAACAAAGAACCCTGGTTGAGTATAACAAAGTCCCCTGATCGAGTATAACAAAGGCCCCTAATCGAGTATAACAAAGGCCCCTCATCGAGTATAACAAAGTCTCCTGATCGAGTATAACAAAATCCGCTGATCGAGTATAACAAAGTCCCCTGATCGATTATAACTATCGCCCCTGATCGAGTTTAACAAAGGCCCCTGATCGAGTGCAAGAAAGTCCCCTGGTCGAGTATAACAAAGGTCCCTCATCGAGTTTAACAAAGGCCCCTCATCGAGTATAACAAAGTCACCTGGTCGAGTATAACAAACTCCCCTGGTCAAGTATAACAAAGAACCCTGGTTGAGTATAACAAAGTCCCCTGATCGAGTATAACAAAGGCCCCTCATCTAGTATAACAAAGGCCCCTCATCGAGTATAACAAAGTCTCCTGATCGAGTATAACAAAATCCGCTGATCGAGTATAACAAAGTCCCCTGATCGAGTATAACTATGGCCCCTGATCGAGTTTAACAAATGCCCCTGATCGAGTGTAACAAAGTCCCCTGGTCGAGTATAACAAAGGTCCCTCATCGAATTTAACAAAGGCCCCTCATTGAGTATAACAAAGTCCCCTGGTCGAGTATAACAACCTCCCCTGGTCAAGTATAACAAAGAACCCTGGTTGAGTATAACAAAGTCCCCTGATCGAGTATAACAAAGGCCCATCATCGAGTATAACAAAGGCCCCTCATCGAGTATAACAAAGGCTCCTGATCGAGTATAACAAAGTCCGCTGATCGAGTATAACAAAGTCCCCTAATCGAGTATAACAAAGTCCCCTGATCGAGTATAACAAAGGCCCTTAATCAAGTTTAACAAAGGCCCCTGATCAAGTATAACAAAGGTCCCTCATCGAGTTTAACAAAGGCCCGTCATCAAGTATAACAAAGTTCTGATCGAGTATAACAAAGTCCGCTGATCGAGTATATCAAAGTCCTCTATCGAGTATAACAAAGTCCCTGATTGAGTATAACAGCGCCCCCATCGAGTATAACAAAAGTCCCCTTGATAGAGTATAACAAAGTCCCCTGATCGAGTATAACAATGGCCCCCTGATCGAGTTTGGACAAAGGCCCTAATCGAGTATAACAAAAGTCCCCTGGTCGAGTATAACAGCGTCCTCATCGAGCTTCTTAACAGCGTCTGTCATTGAGTATAACAAAGTCATTTGGTCGAGTATAACAAACTCACCTTGGTCGAGTATAACAAAGTCCCTGACGAGTATAACAAAGTCCCTGATCGAGTATAACTATGGCCCCTGATCGAGTTTAACAAGGCCCCTGATCGACTGTAACAAAGTCCCCTGGTCGAGTATAACAAAGGTCCCTCATAGAGTTTAACAAAGGCCCGTTATCGAGTATAACAAAGTCCCCTGGTCGAGTATAACAAATTCCCCTGGTCAAGTATAACAAAGAACCCTGGTTGAGTATAACAAAGTCCCCTGATCGAGTATAACAAAGGCCCCTGATCGAGTATAACAAAGGCCCCTCATCGAGTATAACAAAGTCTCCTGATCGAGTATAACAAAGTCCGCTGATCGTGTATAACAAAGTCCCCTGATCGAGTATAACAAAGTCTCCTGATCGAGTATAACAAAGGCCCCTGATCAAGTTTAACAAAGGCCCCTCATCGAGAATAGCAAAGTCCCCTGGTCGAGTATAACAAACTCCGCTGGTCGATTATAACAAAGTCCCCTGATCGAGTATATCAAAGTCCCCTGATCGAGTATAACAAAGTCACCTGAACGATTATAACAAAGTCCCCTGGTCGAGTATAACAAAGGTCCCTCATAGAGTTTAACAAAGGCCCGTCATCGAGTATAACAAAGTCTCCTCATCGAGTAAAACAAAGTCCGCTGATCGAGTATAACAAAGTCCGCTGATCG
>NW_024739099.1:0-57699 GCF_018991925.1 Homarus americanus | reverse complement strand
CTGCCCCTAATATACATGCTCAACTGTATACCTCCTATAAATATTGAGTCAATGTAAATTTATATGATAATTTTACTGTATAAACATCTATACTGTACCGATCTCTCTATCTATCTATCTATAGTATCTCTGTATCTATCTACAGGATATCTATTTATCTATCTACTCATCTATCCATCTATCTACCTGGTATGGTGCTGATCGACACATACAACATCTCTCCTCCTCCTTGACAACCTCACACAGCACGTCCCCAGATACATTGCTGAGGGTAAAGTAGTCCCTAGTTCCCTCCACTGTGCCCAAGGTGATGTCTGGGGAGATGGTGGTGGTGACGAACTGTGACCAGAGGCAAGGATTAATGTCAAATGAGAATCTTTAGTTATTTAGTGATGGTTGAAATGGATGTCTTTAGTGATGGTTGAAATGGGTGTCTTTGGTGATGGTTGAAATGGGTGTCTTTAGTGATGGTTGAAATGGGTGTCTTTAGTGATGGTTGAAATGGGTGTCTTTAGTGATGGATGAAATGGATGTCTTTAGTGATGGGTGAAATGGGTGTCTTTAGTGATGGATGAAATGGGTGTCTTTAGCAATGGGTGAAATGGGTGTCTTTAGTGATGGATGAAATGGGTGTCTTTAGTTATGGATGAAATGGGTGTCTTTAGTGATGGATGAAATGGGTGTCTTTAGTGATGGATGAAATGGATGTCTTTAGCGATGGGTGAAATGGGTGTCTTTAGCAATGGGTGAAATGGGTGTCTTTAGTGATGGGTGAAATGAATTGTCTTTTAGCAATGGGTGAGGAAATGGGTGTCTTTAGTGATGGGTGAAATGGGTGTCTTTAGCAATGGGTGAAATGGTGTCTTTAGTGATGGGTGAAATGGGTGTCTTTGTAATGGGTGAAATGGGTGTCTTTAGTGATGGGTGAAATGGGTGTCTTTAGTGATGGGTGAAATAGATTGTCTTTAGCAATGCGTTGAAATGGGTGTGTCTTTAGCAATGGGTGAAATGGGTGTCTTTAGCAATGGGTGAAATGGGTGTCTTTAGTGATGAATGAAATGGGTGTCTTTAGCGATGGGTGAAATGGGTGTCTTTGTGATGGGTGAGGAAATGGGTGTCTTTAGCAATGGGTGAAATGGGTGTCTTTAGTGATGGGTGAAATGGTGTCTTTAGCAATGGGTGAAATGGGTGTCTTTAGTGATGGTTGAAATGGGTGTCTTCTGATGGGTGTCTAGCGATGGTGAAATGGGTGTCTTTAGTGATGGGTATCTATGATGGATGAAATGGGTGTCTTTAGTGATGGATGAAATGGATGTCTTTAGCAATGGGTGAAATGGGTGTCTTTAGTGATGGGTGAAATGGATGTCTTTAGTGATGGATGAAATGGGTGTCTTTAGTGATGGGTATCTAGCGATGGGTGAAATGGATGTCTTTAGTGATGGATGAAATGGGTGTCTTTAGTGATGGGTATCTAGCGATGGGTGAAATGGATGTCTTTAGTGATGGATGAAATGGGTATCTAGCGATGGGTGAAATGGGTGTCTTTAGTGATGGATGAAATGGGTGTCTTTAGTGATGGATGAAATGGGTGTCTAGCGATGGGTGAAATGGGTATCTTTAGTGATGGATGAAATGGGTGTCTTTAGTGATGGATGAAATGGGTGTCTAGTGATGGGTGAAATGGGTGTCTTTAGCAATGGATGAATTGGGTGTCTTTAGCAATGGATGAATTGGGTGTCTTTAGCAATGGGTGAAATGGGTGTCTTTAGTCATGGATGAAATGGGTGTCTTTAGTCATGGATGAAATGGGTGTCTTTAGCAATGGATGAAATGGATGTCTTTTTTAGTAATGGATGAAGTGGGAGTCATGATAATTTAGCGATGGATGAAATTGTATATCTGAAGCAGCATCTAGAGGTAAGTATCTGTAAATCAACTGTAATAGAAAAACAGATTCAGTAGTATGGGAGAGAGGCCAGAGAGGAGAGGGGCTACACTCCCCTTCACTAGTGCATTTACAAGAGCTGATCAGATTTTGTGCAATGTGGCGGCAATCTTGTGTTTATTTACATTCGACAGAGGGAAACTCACAATAGTAAACACAATCAAATCAAAACAATAGGTCTAAGATAATTTGTGAGTTGTTTACACGACGAGTACCTGTAAACACACTAGTTGAAGGGGACTGTATGATACTTGCCATCTCTAAGGAGGAACAGCAAGAAATTTCGGTGTGGCGGTGAATGTCCAGAACGTGTTGGCCATTTCTGCTGGCTAGATTGAAGGTTACTCCCGGTCCCTTTTCCAAACTGATGCAAAAGCACGACGTCTCCATATCGATAATCGCCGTGTACAGTAAATTCTGGGTGGTGTCGGTGAAGACGTATGCGTTATCTGAGGAGACCAAGGAGGGGTTAGATTGGTGTTGGCTGTATATCATTGTCACTATCATCACCTCACCTCAGCTCGACCCAACCTAACTGACCTTTCCGATAACTGAGGTAGATTTGGTGAAGGTTGGTGATGGGGTTGAGGCCGTAATGGTTCCAATCCTGGGTATAGTTGGCCCCTGGGGTATAGTTGGCCCCTGGGGTATTGTTAGCCCCTGGGGTATTGTTAGCCCCTGGGGTATTGTTAGGAGAGGTTGGATCGGATAGTGGTGGAGCAGAAGGGGCGGTGGAGGTTTGTTGCTGTGAAAAAAAATTATAATGATTAATTTGACGTGAAAATGTGTTTGTGTATTAACCTAGAAAGTGAGTTTAAGTGGGTTTGTGTGTTGATAATGATACTGTTTGTTTGTGAACTGAGAGAGAGTGAGTGTTAATTGAGAGAAATATGTTTGTGAAATGAGGGAAAGTGTGTATGTACATTAACTTTGAAATAGTGTGTTTGTGTGTTGATAATGATAGTGTTTGTGGACTGAGAGTGAGTTTGTTAGGTGAGAGAAAGTGTGTTTGTGGATTAATTAAGAGAAAGTGTTTGTACTGTACATTAATAAAAACCTTAAAACACCCTCAGAACCCCTTAAAATCCTTCAGACCTTCTTTGAAAAAAACACCTTAAAACACCCTCAGAACCCCTTAAAACACCCTCAGAACCCCTTAAAAAACCCTCAGACTCCCTTAAAAACCCCAGAACCCCTTAACCCCCCCCCCAGAACCCCTTAGTAATTTTAAAACAGCAGGTACTAACGAAGACATAATTCTGGAGGCAGGTGGAAGGGTATAGCTGCATGCTGATAGGGTCAATGGTGTATGGCTGACCCAACATCACCTGCTCGCAAGATGGTGGCTGGTTCATGGTCCCTTACCCTCCTCCTCCTCCTACCCCTGCAAGGTAAGTAAGAGCTTTAGTGTGAGATGGATAAATGGTTGAGAGGGTTTCCTTATGTGATGTCAGGTTTTTTTTATGTGATGTCAAGGTTTCTTTATGTGATGTCAGGGTTTTTTTATGTGAGGTCAGGGTTTCTTGATGCCAGGGCTTCTGCAGTGTTGCCAAGGGCGCCTACACCCCTTCAAGGTGAACACACAACATTGGTATGACTGCTAGAGCGAGAAATAATTGGTTAGTAAAGTGAAAAGTGTTCCTACACAATGTCACTTAAATAGTTCAGTAGATTGTCGAACCTTCCCTCCCTCCCCCCCCCCTCTCTCTTCTTCCCCTCCACCCCCAACACTTGAGGAATTACTTCACCTAACCACTCTTCCATCTTTTCTCCCCTCCACTTCCCCCTCTCCCTCCACCCCCCTCTCCCTCCCCCTATTTGACTACCCCCCCCTACCCCAGTTATATCGAGCTATCCCCCGCCCTATGAATAATACACTATGTAGTGGCGGCTCTCAGTAGTGAATAACATGCACTCCACAGCCTGTAATGTCATGTATCTAAGCCTGTAACCTTCAACAACCTGTAATGTCCTGTATCTAAGCCTGTAACCTTCAACAACCTGTACCAAAGCCTGTAGTGTTCTGTATCTAAGCCTGTAACCTTCAACAACCTGTACCTCAGCCTGTAATGTCCTGTATCTAAGCCTGTAACCTTCAACAACCTGTACCCCAGCCTGTAATGTCCTGTATCTCAAGCCTGTAACATCCTGTACCCAAGCTTTTAACATCCTGTAATCCCAACATATGACTCACACACACACACACACACACACACACACAGGTGACCACGGGAGATATTGATTACCCAATTTGGTACACCTGTGCAGGTAGTGGGTGAGCTTTGTTGATGTAGCTACAATGTCTGTCTAAAGTTAGCAGGAGGGAAGTTTCTCGTAAGTCAAGACGTAGTAGTGAAGTTGGACTGGGAGCTGGGTGGTTAATCATTCAAGTGAAATAAGCTGGGGTGGTTAATCATTCAAGTGAAATGTTGGGTGGTTAATCATTCAAGTGATATAAGCTGGGTGGTTAATCTTCAGGTGATATAAGCTGAGGTGGTTAATCTTCAGGTGAAATAAGCTGGGGTGGTTAATCTTCTGGTAAAAATAAGCTGGGGTGGTTAACTTTCAGGTGAAATAAGCTGGGGTGGTTAATCTTCAGGTGAAATAATCTGTGTTTAATCTTCAGGTGAAATAAGCTGGGGTGGTTAATCTTCAGGAAATAAGCTGGAATGGCTATGTACTTTAGGTAAAAATAAGCTAGTGGTTAATCTTCTGGTAAGCTGGGGTGGTTAATCTTCTGGTAAAAATAGCTGGGGTGGTTAATCTTCTGGTAAAAATAAGCTGGGGTGGTTAATCTCTGCAAAAATAAGCTGGGGTGGTTAATCTTCTGGCAAAATAAGCTGGGTGGTTAATCTTCTGGTAAAAAATAAGCTGGGTGGTTAATCTTCTGTAAAAATAAGCTGGGGTGTTAATCTTCTGGTAAAAATAAGCTGGGGTGGTTAATCTTCTGGTAAAAATAAGCTGGGGTGGTTAATCTCTGCAAAAAATAAGCTGGGGTGGTTAATCTTCTGGTAAAATAAGCTGGGGTGGTTAATCTTTCTGCAAAAAATAAGCTGGGGTGGTTAATCTTCTGGGTAAAAAATAAGCTGGGGCGGTTAATCTTTCTGGTAAAAATAAACTGGGGTGGTTAATCTTCAGGTGGCTAAGCTGTGGCACTTTCAGGTGTAATGTTGGGGTGGTTACATCTTTCAGGTGTAAGGCTGGGGTGGTTAATCTTCAGGTGTAATAAGCTGGGGTGGTTAATCTTTTCAGGTGTACAAGCTGGGGTGGTTAATTCAGGTGTACAAGCTGTGGCAATTCGTGGTGTATGTTGGGGTGGTTATAATGATTGTCCATCTGATAGGAGGAGGAGTGAGTGAGTGGTGTGTGTGTGTGTGTGTGAGTGATAGGGTGTGTGTGGTGTGTGTGTGTGTGAGTGTCTGTGGAGTGATAGGGTGTGCGTGTGTGTGTGTTTGTGTCTGTGAGAGTGATAGGGTGTGTGTGTGTGTGTGTGTGTGTTTATATGTCGGTGTCTCTATGTACGTCTTGTGGTGCAAGAGTACACCACTATCTCATCTGGGTAAAGTAGTACCACAACAATCAACACCCCAAGGCCACACCACACCCATGCCCCACCACACCCCACACACCCCACACACCACACACCACACACCACACCTACACACACACCCCCACACACACACACACCAACCCACAACCCCAACCAACACACCCCACACACCAACCCCACACACCCAACCCACACCCCACACCCCACACACACACACCACCCCACCAACCAACCCCACACCAACCCCACACCACACACACCCCACACACACACACAACCCCACACCACACACCACCCCACACCACACACCACACACACACACACACACGCACACACACACACACACCCCACACACCACACCCACACACTCACACCCCACACACCACACACCCCACACACCCACACACCTCACAAACTCACACACACCCCAAACCCACACACCACAAACACACTCCACACCCCACACACCCCACACACCCACACCCCACACACCCCACACACACACACACCCCACACACCCCACACACCCCACACCAACCCCACACACCCACAAACCACACCCACACAGACCCACACACCACATCCCCACACACCACACCCCACACACCACCAACAGCACCACACACCTCACACACTCACAAACACACTCACACCCCACACACTCACACCTCACACACTCACACCCCCACACATACCACAACCCACACACACCACACCCCACACACCACACCCCACACACCCACACACCTCACACATTCACACACCCAAACATCCACACACCCCACACACTCACAACACACCTCACACACTCACACACCCCACACACCTCACAGCACACCCACACCCCACACACCACACCCCACACACCCTGCATCCCCACACACTCACACCCTCACACACACACCCCACACATTGTACACACCTCACAACACACCCACACACCACACACCCCACACACCACAACACACACCACACCCCCCCACACACCACACCCCACACACCGCATCTCACACCACCACACCCCACACACCCCACACACCCCACACACACACCCCACACACCACACCCCACACACACCCACACATCCCCACACCCACACACACACCACCCCACACATACCTACACACACACACCCCACACCCCACACCCTACACCCCACACACACCTATACATTATCCCCCACACCACACACACCTATACACATCCCTCACACCACACACCTATACACAACCCCCACACCCCACACACCTATACACATCCCCCACACCCCACACACCTATGCATTACCCCCCACACACCCCCTTCCGTGACAGTAAACTCAGATAAATTGATTCCCTCCCAGCAACAAACAGAGTCATTTATAACGCGAAAAACATTTAATATCAATCATAATCATTTTATCTGAAATTACGTTAAAAATTATGCATAAAATCACATAAAAATTACGTTAAAATTATCCATAAAATCACATAAAAATTACGTAAGCATTTTTGTTTTCTAAGGGGCAATAACAAACCATTAATTATCCAAGGGCGGCTGGTCTGGTCTGGTCTCAAGGGCGGCTGGGCTGGTCTGGTCTCAAGGGCGGCTGGGCTGGTCTGGTCTCAAGGGGGGCTGGGTTGGGCTGGTCTCAAGGGCGGCTGGCTGGTCTGGTCTCAAGGGCGGCTGGTCTGGTCTGGTCTCAAGGGCGGTTGGGCTGGGCTGGTCTCTGGCGGCGGCTGGGCTGGGCTGGTCTCAAGGGGGCTGGGCTGGTCTGGTCTCAAGGGCGGCTGGGCTGGGCTGGTCTCAAGGGCGGCTGGGCTGGTCTGGTCTCAAGGCGGCTGGGCTGGTCTGGTCTCAAGGGCGGCTGGGCTGGTCTGGTCTGGTCTCAAGGGCGGCTGGGCTGGGCTGGTCTCAAGGGCCGGGCTGGGCTGGTCTGGTCTCAAGGGCGGCTGGGCTAAGCTGGTCTGGTTCCCTGTTGATACGCCAGCAACAGGTGTGGGCTAAAAGGAATAACGGCGTCTGATTGGCTGTCTTGTTAATCAGGACAGCCTGTGATTGGTTGATTCGCTGGAGAAAATATCACATGGGTAGGTGAAGTTCATGTTCTTTTTTAATTCATGCGTTTTGTCTTTGTTCATCACGTTCTTCAGTTGTTCAGTATATGTTCACAACCTGTTAACCTCGCGTTCTCAACTTGTTCTTCATACGTTCACTACCTGTTCTAGCGTTCACTACCTGTTCTTCGCACCTTCACAACCTGTTCATCACGTTCTTCCACTTGTTCTTCGCATGTTCTCATACACGTGGGGTTGTCTGGTGCACGACACAATATAACACCACAAATACAATATTATGCATTCAATTACCTTATTATTTTATTATTATTAGTTAAATTTTGTTAACATTATTTTAGGTTTTAATTATTTTCGTTTTTTTGGTGAAATAATTAGTGTTTGGGAATTATTTGTATTAATATAATTGATTTTTTTTTAATAATCGTTAATAATTGGGTTTTATGAATTTTTTTTATTGGAAATTATTATATATTTTAGTTGTTTTAAGTTGTGGGTTAAAATTATCTGTGTTTACCTTTTAGAGTTTGTCGGTTAAATGTATTATAAACAAGAGGAAGATGAGGGCATGTCCACCCTCTCCTGACGCCCAAGGGACACTGAGTCATGGTAACCTCAGGCGGCCCTTAAGTTTACACCTCTTGAGCCCCGATACGAGCACCTGGGATCTCACTACCCGAAGGTTATATGGCCTGGCGTGACACTGTAAAGAGGTGCGAAGACCTACCTTGTTGCAGGGTGGCTCGTAGCACTGTCTTGTCCCCCATCGCGTGACATTGCCGCCGTCGCTTAGTTACGAGTGATTCTAGGAACTATTGTATGAATTTATGAATGAATGGAAGACAACAGGTATTTACTACAAGAATGGCAGTTTCTGATTGGCCAGATTTACGCAAATCAAAAGAAAGATGGCGGATGATTTGAAGATTATATGACGTCATCTATTTGTCAATAAGTAATTATGATTGGTTGATTTAAGATGGCTGACGCTTTCAAGATTACATGACGTCATCAATAACATGTGACGTCATCTATCAACAAATAGATTATGATTGGTTGATTTTAATGATTATCAACAAAATGTGCAATCTGATTGGTTGTTTGACTGTATTGGCATTGAAAATCACTCATTAAACGTCAATATTAAGGTGTTCCGCGAATGCTTGCAAGAGATGAAAGTGATAGTCATTCCAGGAACGCCCAGCAGTGTTTGTGCATTATTAGTGTATGTCAAGGTTCGATGTGCGTATGTGTGTGTGAAAGCGAGAGCCAGTGTGTGTAGCAGCTTTCTCTCTCTCTCAAATAACAAAATATGAATCCTTTCTGAAGTCTTAAATCACCAATGAGATTATACACTACCTCTTACACCAGGTTCCAATATTATTTTACACCAGGTTCCAATATTATTTTACACTAGGTTCCAATATTATTTTACACTAGGTTCCAATAATATTTTACACTAGGTTCCAATATTATTTTACACTAGGTTCCAATATTATTTTACACCAGGTTCCAATATTATTTTACACCAGGTTCCAATATTATTTTACACCAGGTTCCAATATTATTTTACACCAGGTTGCAATATTATTTTACACCAGGTTGCAATATTATTTTACACCAGGTTGCAATATTATTTTACACCAGGTTGCAATATTATTTTACACCAGGTTGCAATATTATTTTACACCAGGTTCCAATATTATTTTACACTAGGTTCCAATATTATTTTACACTAGGTTCCAATATTATTTTACACTAGGTTCCAATAATATTTTACACTAGGTTCCAATATTATTTTACACTAGGTTCCAATATTATTTTACACCAGGTTCCAATATTATTTTACACCAGGTTCCAATATTATTTTACACCAGGTTCCAATATTATTTTACACTAGGTTCCAATATTATTTTACACCAGGTTCCAATATTATTTTACACCAGGTTCCAATAATATTTTACCCCCATAACTTACCATAAAAAACATCTTATTTCAGGTCAAGTCTTACCAGAATTCCAACAAAATTTTCAGACTTATTTACTTTAAGCATCTTTAAAGCATCTTTAAAGTAGGATAAAATTTAAGACTTTATTCACTTAATATATTTTTATTCAGGTTTAAGTAATTGGTCTTCATATGAGTACAGAATAAGTACATAGTCTTAAAAGTACTTGTGTAGTTTGATAAGTATATATTTATTAATCGAAGGACATAATTATCTAATAAGTACATGTTTCTCCACCCCAGCTTAATTCACCTGATAATTAAACACCCTAACGTGTTTAATTGCGTGAAAATAAGCTGGGGTGTCTAATCTTCATGTCATCTGAACTGACCTACTATTATCTTAGGTCAGGTCAACTATGTGGGGGGACTCATTAGGACAATGTTCCAACGACCCCAATCACCTGTTTTACCACCCTCCCGTAAACCAAATTGGATCAGGTGTGTGTCAGGTGTGTGTAAATGTCTCACTCACTATCGTCATCGGAATTCATGTGTATATCATTATTATCTTCGTTATTTACATTATTCTTCCCATTTATTTCCTTATTTATCCTATCTACGTTATCCTCTTGTCTGGCTATTACACACTCGTCTGTAGGGGCTGAGACAGGGCGGATAAGAGCGGGACATTCGCCAGCTGGTTCCCTTTGCTTCACTCTCTCGTAAACTGATTTCCACCGAACGGGTAATGGAAACATGGGGCACTGTTGTTGTCTCTTCTCATTCCTCAGTTTCCTCCTGGCAATGAGTCTCACGTGAACTGGGTTTTGGGGTACACGTTTCCAGCGAACAGGTACCGGGAATGAAGCTATTTTGGGCGTTGGCGATGGTGTACTGGGTGTTGGAGATGGTGTACTGGGTGTTGGAGATGGTGTACTGGGTGTTGGAGATGGTGTACTGGGTGTTGGCGATGGTGTACTGGGTGTTGGAGATGGTGTACTGGGTGTTGGAGAAGGCATTGAAGACGTCACAGTACATCGTTTCTTGTTAGATTTGCCCAAAGATCCACTTAAGACCTCAACACCTGCACCTACCATCTCCGGACACCTGGACTCACCTTCAGGCACCGATTCACCTGTTGTCAATCTAGATATCAAATTACTTAATGAAGAAACACATCTGGTTGATCTACACCTGGTGGGACAATTAGCAGGTGAGATACACTCATTAACACCTGGGTATGATTGGGCATCCAGTTCCCCTGCCCACCTGTGCTTATTGTTGTTGTGCTGGTGATTGTAGAGGCTATCGTATGAGGGATCAGGAGGACTATCGTAGGACAGTCTTCGGGCAGCACCTACAGAAGGCTTTCCACTATGAACTTGTTGTGGTTGTTGCAATTGTGGTTGTAGAAGTTGTGACTGTTGCAATTGTGGTTGTAGAAGTTGTGACTGTTGCAATTGTGGTTGTAGAAGTTGTGACTGTTGCAATTGTGGTTGTAGAAGTTGTGACTGTTGCAATTGTGGTTGTAGAAGTTGTGACTGTTGCAATTGTGGTTGTAGAAGTTGTGACTGTTGCAATTGTGGTTGTAGAAGTTGTGACTGTTGCAATTGTGGTTGTGGTAGACCTGACTGTTGCAATTGTGGTTGTAGAAGTTGTGATTGTTGTAGATGACAAAGAGATTCGTCGTGTCGTTGTGGTAAATGGGTACCTGAAGGAGACAAGATCACTGGCAGGTAGAACACAGGGGCGTCATAGCGAGGGCTGGGGTGATGTGTCTGGTGGAGGGTAGAAGAGGAGGCGTGTGGGGTACTGTTGACTCTTCCTGGAAAAGACAATAATGGTGGGGTTAGCTGTTGATCTCACTCTCTCTCTCTTACACACAGTCTCTCTCTCTCTCTCTTACACACAGTCTATCTCTCTCTCTTACACACAGTTTCTCTCTTCATACACACACACACGCATGCTTTCTTACACACACACACACACAAATTTCACAACACAGTGTGAACTTCCGACCAATGAACGCTAACAACCCCACCTGACCCAACATAACCGCTCTGTGACCTAAAATTACCACGGTCACTTTTCCCAGGTGTTCCAGAGGTCAGGTCAGGTCAGGTCAATTTTGGACCTGAAGATTAGACACCCTAGTTTATCTCACCTGGATTTGAAGATTATTCGCATTATATTAAATCAATCGTAATTTATTAATATATTCTAACCATTCAATGATTTACCTGTATGCTGGTGATATTGTGCGCCAAGAAGTGAGTTAGTAGGTTGTATATCTTGCTGTTCGCTGGCAGGTGGTAAAGGCTTAGCGTACAAGCTGTTTTTCCTCCGTTTTCGATCCATTTCAGGCACAAACTCTGTTATTGGGTGACGAGATGTATTATTTCTCTTGGTGCTGTGTTGTGGTGATGGTGGTAAAGATTCGTGTGTTGCATCATCCTCACTACCATTTATATCACTCGATGATAAGGGATTCAGCTGGGTTCCTGTGAGGCTTCCATTTGGTGAACCATGAAACGAACTCATTCTAAGGTTAGGTTAGTTTAGGTTGGATTAGCTAGGGTGTTATTGCGGGTACTTCCAGTCAAGTCATATCACATCAGTTCATATATAAGTATCCTGTACACTCACTAGGCTTCTCAGTACGTCAGCACATCCACCACAGCTACCACATCCACCACAGCTACCACATCCACCACAACAGTTGGATAAATACTGATAATGCAAGGCTACGGGGCTAAGGTTGTCCAGGGTGATGGGCGGAGTCTATTGGTGACCTCTGATTGTGTTGACCAATAGGAGGTGGTTATTTAATCCAACAGACTCAAGACGGCAGTTGATTGGTGGGGTGAAGTGTTTGACCGCCTCGAGAGCATCTTCCAGTTGACCCAGAAAGGAGATGGTGGTGGTCAGGGTCATGTGAGGTCAATGTGTGATTTGCCGCACCTGACCTTGTGTCCACACCTGCACCCTCGACTCAGGTCAACTTGGGGTAATTGTCAGTCAACTTATTCATTATATTGTGGAGTAACATTGTATTACCTGAAGATTACCAACCCCAGCTTATTTCACTTAAATATTAAGCTCCCTAACGCCATTTGCCTGGAATAAGGTGAAGCTTATTTATGGTGGTTAATCTTTAGGGGAAATAAGCTGGGGTTGGTAATCTTCAGGTGATCACAGATTTTTCTATCCATGTTTGTGTTAATTAATAATTTCAGGTAAAAAGTTGTACATTTATTCTATTGATGGGAAATTAAAATCACGTTGATGTAAAACATTTTTTTTATTAATACAATAAAACAAAACAAAAACAATGGTATAAAGGAAGAAGTACATATATAAGGTGTTATAAAATAATTATGATTTGTTTTGAATAATATGTGAAATTCTAAAAACTAGAATAATCTGTCCACTAAATATAAGTTATACATTTTAGGCTCGTCTTTCTGTACTATTTATTTTATACATCTAATCTTGCAAATAAATATATTTTTTAGGATTTCATTACTTTTTGATGTATTTAATTTTGATATATTAAAGGTTATTTATTTTAAATATATATGAAAAAAAACTGTAGGCTCGTATTCCTCCCATTGTTTGTTTACATCGTCCTCCCATCTTCCCGCGCTTTTTCCCGGCAGGTCTTGGATCACTAATTCTCTCAACGCTATTAATTATCTCACAACTTTTGACAGTTTAAAATGTCTTTGTGGGTTGATAAGTACAGACCAAAGGAATTAAGTAAACTAGATTACCATATACAACAAGCTGGACATTTGAAGAAGCTGGTAAGTGGAAAAATGAAATTGTAATATTATTTTGATGTTTTTCTCTCTATTTGCATTTAAAAACACATATGATATAAAGAAATGTAGAGTAACTTTAGAAAGTGCTATTATACATGTTTTTGAGTAGTTAGTGGTGTCTATTTAATTCATTACGTTATGGCGTATTTCCGAATTTTTGTGTAATATATTTTGTAAATGAGGTTAAATTTTAGACTGATTATGCATTTTAAATTATATATATGGCTCAATAGTTCATCTTTGTGGTAATCAGACATACGTTACTTCAATCATGTTTCGTGATCATAGTCTGTGGGTCTGAATTCAGTCATTTCCTCAGACAACGTGTAAGTTATTATGCAAAGTGTAAATTGTCGAGTTTTTATAGGATTTTCTGGAGGTAAAAAGCTGTTTGGTTTATATTTGTTAGGTTGAGTTGGTAAGGTTAGGTTTTGTTTAGTTGGGTTAGGTTAGGTAAGATTGGTAAGGTTAGGTTGGTTAGGATAAGTAAGATTAGGTTAAGTTAGTTTATGTGAGGTTAGGTTAGTTTAGTTGTAAGGTCAGGTTAGTTTAGATAAGATCATAAGGATAAGTAAAGTTAGGTTAGTTTAGGTAAGTGTAAGGTGAGGTTACTTTAGGTATGGTTAGGTTAGTTTAGGAAAGGTTAGGTTAGGTTTTCAGAGTAGACAAAGTGGTCAAAAACCTTATACACACCTCCTCTGTTTTCCAGGTTGAGTGCGGTGACTTTCCCCATCTCCTCGTGTATGGGCCACCAGGAGCAGGCAAGAAAACGCGCATCATGTGTCTACTGCGGGAACTGTACGGTGCTGGTGTGGAGAGACTTCGTATTGAGCATCAGAATTTTCAAGTAAGTTTTTGTATTGGATCACGTGAAGATTAGACACCCAGTACCGGATTAAGGGGTTGGGGGCCCCAGCTGACAACTGAAAATAAATATAGGTAATATCCAAGGTCAATAGAAACAATAAAATCTAGTAATAATGACACATTTACAAATTATTTATTCCATTCAAAGAAAGCGTATACATTCATTTACAAATGCACTTTTCGTGATTTTTTCTGGCAAATAAACGTATCACATTGTCAAATGGAAGTTCTCTTGAAATGTCTGACTCGGTGCTTAACAGCCTCAGATTGTTGAGTCTCTCCTGGCCCATCGTGGTCCGCAGTCTGTTTTTGATCGGTTTCATTTTTGAGAAGGAACGCTCCCCGGTATAATTGGAGACCATTAACACCAGACATTAACACCGTTTCTACATTTGGAAATGCTGATTGTAAGCCATCGTTTTCCTTTATAATTCTGTAATAAAACGACTCATTGGGCTCATCCGCGGCTTTTGCACACAACTTTACCAGAGACGAGAATTGAATAATTTCATTGGAGATGTTTTCATCAATATCTTTTCCATAAGTTTGCTGAAGATTTTCTGAAGCAGAATGAATGGCATCGGCTGATATGGTTTCCAGATTGCTTAAAAGGCCGAAGCTCTCCTTCACCAACATGTATGGAGAAGTCCTTTCGATTAGGGATATCACGAGGTGATCAATGACTGTGAGGAAGCATTTTGTTTGGAAATTGTCTGTTGGACTGAGATCCACTTCCCTTGAACGTCCATAATCCAGTGGAGCGAGCCGCACTTTTGGTCTCCTCTAACGACCTGAATGGACAAACTCGGTGCTTCTTGCCAGATCTTTTGATTTTTCCTCGTAGGCATCAAAACTGTCTCGCTTTCTTTCAAGGAAACCAGCGAATTTACTGCTGATTGAAGAATAAGTTTTGGATCTTGGAGAAGTTTGTGTGGGTGTTGTGTTCACTTATTTATACAGCATTTTTATTATTTTATTATAATCTCTGTTAAATAAGTTAAATCAGTTCACCAAACACGAGTTTTAGTTGGAAATATTTGTGGCGGCCGGGTGGAGTTACAGTAAGTGGTCCACAGTGGGTGTTAGGCAATCTGTTCCACTTGTTTATCGCTCTGTGGTAAAGGTTTTTAAAACTTTTTTTTTTTTTTTTTACAATGTTGTGGGCGGGCCCTAGATGTGGGGGGCCCTGGGCGTGCATCCATCCAGTACGCCCTCCCCATAATCCGGGCCTGTAGACACCCCCCTTCCCCCCTCCTTATTATTTTTGGGGTGACGTGAAGATTAGACACCCCCTTGCTTATTTTATCTGACGGTTAACCACCCTAATGCTAGCCTAACCTAACCCCCACTGATGTTCATTCAGAATATTCATGCAACAGTCTTGTATGTTTATTTATCAGATGATATCGGTTATATTTTGAGCAACCAAAACTTTGGTTGGTTTAAGTCCATCTTGGGTTAGGTTAGGTTGCATTTGGGTAGCATTAGAGTAAGCTAGTTTAAGTTGGGTTGGGTTAGGTTAGGTTAATGTTCCTGTGATAATTTTCCTTGTTGTTTTACACTTAGTTTAAGTTGGGTTGGGTTAGGTTAGGTTAGGTTCCTGTGATAAATTTCCTTATTGTTTTACACTTAGTTTAAGTTGGGTTGGGTTGGGTTAGGTTAGGTTCATGTTCACTGTGATAAATTTTCTTATTGTTTTGCTTCAGACTCCATCGAAAAAGCTAGACTTATCGTCACCATCAACCCTTAACTTCTGTCTGAGTCAACCCTAGTGGCGTGGGCTATTACGACCGCGTGGTGAGATGCAAGAACTCATTAAAACTATGCGCCTCCGTGCAGCAGCTGGACACAGGCGGCCAGCGAGCCCAAGGTGTGTGGGGGAGTGAAAAATCAGGGTAATGTGGCAGAGTAGACGCAACAATTTCAACGATGATTAACTCCCCCAGCACTAATCTAACATTCCCAGGTAAGTTAGTGTGGTAAATCATCAGGTAAAATAAGCTGGGGTGTCTGTTCTTCATGTGATCCTGAGCAGTTATTACTTGTGCTGTTCTTTCTGTGTTGTATTACCATCAACTAACTGAGGTATAGTATAATAATAATGGAAGCCCCTCAAAATCAAGGATGGCCGGCCCAAGGGCCACCTAGGCGTGAATTTGTTAAGGTGTAGAAGCTGTTGCCAACACAACAACCACACCCCAAATTAACGAGCTGCATGACCTAGTGTCAAGGAATACGGTAGTCTGAGAAGACCAGACAACTCGCCAACTGCACTGGCTAACCATTACCTCTGAATACAGTCCGCAAATCAATTAACATCCAGGTTCCCAATTACTGCTGGTAGACAGGCAAATGGTGTAAAGAAACTTTCCCATAGTTTCACCCTGTCCGGGGATCAAACCCGGGTCCACTCACTTGGGAGGCGAGGATGCTGACCATTACACCACAGGTATAGTATAAGAACTATCCCTACCACTACCACAACCATTACCACCAAAACAATCACTAATACTACCACCACCATGATTATTACTACCACTACCACAATTATTATTACCACCACAACCATCACTATTACCATCACCACCATTTTACAGCCATTTTCCACAACACTTACACAGGTTAGCCATAAAGTAATTGACAATTATGAAGATATTTACTATACTAGAACAATTCAACTCCGCTAAACAGCCATTAACTAGTGTCAACGGAATGACTCGCTCCTTCCAGTGGTGGTGTTGACGGAGGTTGACAAGCTGACCAAAGACGCCCAGCACGCCCTCCGCCGCACCATGGAAAAGTACATGGCCACGTGTCGATTGATTCTCTGCGCTAACTCTACCTCCAAGGTGATCCCAGCCATCCGCAGTAGGTGCTTAGGGGTGAGAGTCGCTGCTCCTTCCGAATTGGCAATATCACAGATACTACAGGTAAAATATTGAGGTTTTTTATGATGGTAGGACAAGAGCAGCATTGTCCTCACTTGGTAATGAGGGAGGAAACTGTGGTTTGTTGGTGTCATTCATAAGACCTCCATGTTTTGTGATGTCTTCCAAGTGAGGGCATTGTTGTTGTATATTCACGTATACACCTTATCTCCTTGAAAAAATCTGTATGGTAATGTGTGTGTATTTTTATGAGACTATACGAAGACTTATTTACCAACCTTATAATTACGGTCATGGCAAATTATAACTCGCTATACAGTCAGTTCTGCTATAACGCGATAGTTGTGTTCTTGTAAAATATCGTGTTATAGAAAATCGCGTAATAGAAATAACAGGGCTTATGGAGAAAATAGGGTTAGGTGCAGATTACTACTCGAAATCGAAAAAAAAATTAGTAGTTAGCCTAACACAAAGGACAGCACAGTCTAAATAAATGTTACAATCATATCTAATAATGAAATCATACAGTAAATGTAACACTTTACCTTGAAAAAATATGAATATAACTTGATGGGGGAGAAGGGTGATTTTGAGGTTGATAACATCGAGCTTCTCTTCAAGTGTTATATACTTTCTTTTACGATCATCACCGGGAATTCGATCACCAGAACGCTTCTTGGAGATATTCTTCTTTACCATATTCACAGTTAATACCACAAAATTGGAGAAATAGTAAGCAAAAATCGCTTTACAGCAAACAAGTGTTCGCGTTATACAAATATCGTTCCTCTATTCATAAATCGCGTTAGAGCCAATTTGCGTTATCAAAACACGCGTTATAGCAGAACTCACTGTATACACTACTTGTAACAGAACTTCAAACCTGTCTTACTAAATATATTCTACTGTAGTGTTCCTCTTCCATAGTCACTAAACTTACTTGGGAATTTTTCAGAGTGTATGCAAGAAGGAAGGTTTCATCTTGCCAGTAGAATTGGCCAAGAGAATCTCAGAAAAATCCGGTCGTAACTTACGCCGAGCGCTGCTGATGTGTGAGGCCTGTAAAGTGCAACAGTGAGTTTATATATTGGTTTGTGCTGATAACTACATAGGAAACAAGAAAACACTTAGTTCCCAAAAGCTTTCGTGTAATTCACATCTTCAGGGGTGAGTCTGTACTCACCCCTGAAGATGTGAATTACACGAAAGCGCTTGGGAACTAAGTGTTTTCTTGTTTCCTATGTGGTAATCAGCATATACAGTACTTGGATCATGCACACCTACAGTGGCTTATTTCCATATTTGTTTGTATTGTCAAGTTTTTGTGATTTCTTTCTTCTTTACTTACTGTAAACGCCTTAGTTAAGGACGTTCAGGTGACCGGCAAGTCGAAGGGAATGGTTGAAACCCACCTATTGACGCATTCAATATTTATTGATGTGGTCAAAACCTGCAGAGAACAAGGCATTCATTAGTATTACTTGGTGATCTATCTGATACATAATTAGTTAGTCTCACACGATTTCATCTTAATTACAATTGATTATTAAGCATAGTGACGTGATACAAAGTTCATAACTCTATTAATCTTAGTTACAGTTCATTCCACGTTGTCTTATAGCTCCAGATAAGGCAGGAACAAGTAGGCATAGTTAGTCCACAATAGTATTTCAGTACTGAGGGGTATGTCATCACTTTGGCTGTACTTACAAGTGCGGGTCAATGCGAACCAGTGTGGTGTTCCAAGGGACAATAGTACTGTGTAAATTGTTTCAGCACAAAACTTGGCCTGGATTGGGAGTCAGTGTATCACCACTGCTAGCAGAGGGCTGGTCCTCACAGCATCACTCGAGAGGGTGATCTGCATCATGGAGGCCAGGCGGCCACGCCACCCTCTAAACCATACACTTGGCAGAATCAGGGCCTCTTGTCTGTAAACACTGCCCCCCCCCCCCAGCCACCACATCTGATGAGGTCACAGGTTGCCTGGGGGGGGGGGGCACGTGGTCACAGGCTGGGAGATTTAATGTTTGTTCGGGTAAGGCGACGCCAGCACTGTAGCCAGCGGCGATAACACTTACTCTGCTTTATCTTCAGGGAATCTACTGAACATAAGCATCTGTAGGATATGTTGGCTATCCTTGGTTAAATTGATTTACTGTTTACCATTGTTTTGTGTATCTGCATCGTCTGTATACCTTCACTGTCCAGGCAGCTAAACTGTACTGGTATATAATATTGTGCTTTTGGAAACCCACTGTGTTGGCAGACAGGTCCACCGAGGCTCACCAATGAATGAGTTAAAACAAAGGTGGTATTATACTATTGGCTGTGCTAGCTAAGATGTGACACTGAAGACTAATGTGGAATGGAAGGAAGATTTGGGGAGTCAGTCGGGTTTTCATTGAATTAAGATCTAAAAAAAATCACAGATTGACCTTTTATTAATATTATTACTGTATTATTATTATTATTATTATTATTATTATTATTATTGTTCTTGTTATTACTATTATTATCACAGGTACCCCTTCACCGCTCAGCAAGCGATCAGCTCTCCTGACTGGGAAATTTTCTTACAACAAACTGCAACCAAGATCATGGAGGAACAGAGCCCAAACCGACTCCTGGTGGTGCGGGAGAGAATATACGAGCTCCTCACCCACTGTATACCCCCGGAGGTTATATTTAAGGTAAGAACGCTCATCAACTCAGCCCAGTAGTAGAAGACATTAGAGGTTATGTAGTAGAATACATTAGAGGTTATGTAGTAGAATACATTAGAGGTTATGTAGTAGAATACATTAGAGGTTATGTATATTTGCTGTATTTATCCCGAGTGTTGTTGTGTATCTTGAGAATAAATCTGTCTTTTTTTTCTGCTTAATTATTATTAGTTACAGATTATTTATTATTATTATTATTATTATTATTATTATTATTATTGGTCAGATGAGTCACAGTTCAAGTGGTTACGATTGGTTAGGGTGTATGAGAACTGGTGTCAATTTAATGGATGACTCGAAGATTAGCCCAAGTATATTTCTCCTTAAGATTTACCACCGTAATGTTAACCTTGTGTAACCTAACCTAACTTAATCTAATGTTAACCTAAAATCAACCTAGCTGAAACTAACCTAATGTTAACCTTGTGTAACCTAACCTAACTTAATCTAATGTTAACCTAAAATCAACCGAGCTGAAACTAACCTAATGTTAACCTAGGCTAACCTAACCTAACTTAATCTAATGTTAACCTAAAATTCAACCTAGCTGAAACTAACCTAATGTTAACCTAGGCTAACCTAACCTAACTTAATCTAATGTTAACCTAAAATCAACCTAGCTGAAACTAACCTAATGTTAACCTAGGCTAACCTAACCTTAACCTAATGTTAACCTAAAATCAACCTAGCTTAAACTAACCTTATGTTAACCTAGGCTAACCTAACCTAACTCTACTTCCTCAGGTAGCATTAAGGTGTCTCATCATCAGGTGAAATATTAAAATAAATAAATAAAATAAAACAGGTAGCCGAGGTTCCTTGCCCTAAATACGTCCATAATAAATGACAATCACGCACTTGCAGGGGTTACTGAAGGAGCTGGTCCGTAACTGCGACGGGGAACTCAAGTTTGAGGTGACCAGTCTAGCCGCCTACCACGAACACCGCCTAAACCTGGGCTCAAAGGCTATATATCACATAGAGGCCTTCATCGCTGCCTTTATGGCCAGATACAAGAGGTTCCTGGAGGAGAGTGTTCCTGATATATTCTAACAGGGAAGATAGTATGCTGGTTATATTCTGATGAGATGGCAGGGAGGATAGTATGCTGGTTATATTCTGATGAGATGGCAGGGAGGATAGTATGCTGGATATATTCTGATGAGATGGCAGGGAGGATAGTTTGCTGGATATATTTTGATGAGATGGCAGGGAGAAAAGAGCTTGGGGGAGAGTATAAGATATATTCTTAACAGGACGTGGAAGAGAGAATGTCGGACATGTTCTAGGGAAAATGAGGGATTGTGTCTCCTTCAAATATTTTGTCTCGAGGTAATCTGTACCATATTTGGCTCACCTGAAGATTAGACACTCATAGCTTATTTCAACTGAACTTTAACCACTATAATATTAACTTAATCTAACAATCTAATCCCAACCTAACTTAATCTTAACCTAGTATTAACCTAACTTATATAGCACCAACCTAAGCTAACCTTTTTTATGGAGATTATCCCACTCATGCACAGGTCGCTGACACAAGGAGGGGGAGGGGGAATTAATTGCACTATAAATAAATACAAAATTGAAGAAGAAAGATCAACAGTGAGAAACAATATATGTATGTTGTGTTGTCAGTAGTAAGAGAAACAATTGAGACCCTGCAACTGTGTGTAAATGAGTCAGAAAGTCAGATCATCAACCTAGGACTTGGTCACATATGGCAGCAGGGTCTACCATTAGACAACACATTATGCTTCCAATATCTTCCCAGGCAGTAGTACCTCCCTAACTTAACCTAACATATTCAATACCAACCTAATGGTAATGACGCAGCTAACTTAACTCAACCTATTACTAACCTAGCCTAACTTAATATTAACCCAACCCCAAGTTAACATCAAACAATTTAATCATCAGGTGAAATAAGCTGGGGGTGCTAATCTTCAGGTGATCCTCATATTAACTTATGAAATCTGACAAATTGTTAACCAAGTAGAATATTTTACCAATAAAATCATCAAATTAGTGACTTTATTTGACTACACATGTTTGGGGATGGAACAGTAATTGTGAACATTTTTGTCAATGTGAAATAACAGAAAATAATTAACAATCAAGGTTTACATGATGTAATTGAGGGGCCAACTGAAATAAATTCCCTATGAAGTGGATTCAGTTTCTTACAAGGGTGTTGAACCCATGTTGAGGTGGATTCAGTTTCTTACAAAGGTGTTGAACCACTTTTGAGGTGGATTCAGTTTCTTACAAGGGTGTTGAACCAATTTTAAGGTGGATTCAGTTTCTTACAAAGGTGTTGAACCACTTTTGAGGTGGATTCTGTTACCTACAAAGGTGTTGAATTCTTTTTGAGGTTGATTCAGTTGTGTACAAAGGTGTTGGAACTCTTTAAGAGATGGATTCAGTCACCATGGTGTTGAGGTCCAAATGTGCATCAACTGTGTGGCAGAGAAATGAAAAATGTGAAAAGTGCATTCACAGACAAGAAGGCTTAACAGTGAATGAAGGTGGAAGCCTCACTAATGAATAAACAAGGACTTGGCTGAGGTGATGAGCCACCCCTTGTTGAAACAAAATCTTATTGTTCAAAAGCATGACACAAGAAAGCGTTCATAAAAACAGTATGAGGCCGAATTTGAAGCCAGATTAATAGAGACATTGTCCCCAGTTCCTCACAAGGATCTCTCATATAGGTCGTTATCAAAGGGAATGGTTGAGAAACGGTGGTCGGAAAGCCCCAATGTACCATAACCAAGTAAATGTCCCCAAAATTACCAGAATGCATAATTAACTCGATATCTCAAGCTGAAGTAGTATTTTATGAACACCCAATTAAGTTACAGATAACGCATATCATAAAAATGGCTATGTGGTTTGTTTTACAGGCATTATGTTCTGGGCTCAACAGGTGGTTGCCAGCAGAATCATGATGTCTGGTTATTTGGATCACCTGAAGAATATCCACCCTATCTTATTTCACCTAACACTATTTTGGGAGATAGGTGAAGTTAGGGTGGTTAATATTTAGGTGAAATAAGCTGGGGTGGAAAAGTATCGTCCGAGTGTACAATTTACATTTTAATTAACGTGAAAGAAAACTAAAATAGTTTCTCATTTAATTAAATAATATTAAGATAATTAATTTTACTGTTAGATATATCAAACTATGATTCAGCCATTCAATAAAGAAGCCTAGTTAGATATTTGTACGTCAGTCAGCAATACTGTACTTTAGTCAGGCAGCAAGATTCGCTATTTTAAATTTAGAGAGAGTAATAGATATTTTATGCAATTTACTGTACATATTGTTGCTTCAAGAGTATTATTTATTCCTAACTAATTTAATGAGCTAATTAATGTCGATATCCTTCACCCATGCAATAAAAAATAAATAATTTAAGTTCGTAATTCATCTCTCATGCGTGTTTACAATTTCTCTCGAGGTCTCAATGTAATGGAGGAACTTTACTTTATCTTTCATCATTTACTTTATGGGTTTACAACATAATTCCCGTTACGAAAATCAACGCAAACGACCATTGAGTTTATTTAAGTAAGTAAATATTATTATTTGCTTAAAAGTTGGTTGTTGTGTTATGCAATAAGTATTGTCTGGGCTAAGAGTTTGTGTATGTTTGTATGGTAGATAATAGTGTTTGTATAGTGACGTTAATAGTTTGTATGGTAGATAATAGTGTTTGTATAGTGACATTAATAGTTTGTGTATGTTTGTATGGTAGATAATAGTGTTTGTATACTTTTACTTTACATTTATCCTCTTCGCCACTGATCGGCTTGTTAGCTGCTTGGGCGATCGGTCACGTCTCTTTTCATTTATATTCTTCACCAAAATCGCTTCATAGCATCAGGTCACGCCTCTCTCTCCTTTGTTGGCAAATACTGGGCATGCACGACTCCTGAATGTTCCTGAACCCGCTCCAGTGTTGGTCAAGTCTTCTCTTGAAAGAGCTCACACTCAGTGCGTCACAACACTCTCTGGTAGGTGTTCAGAGTTTACAACCCTCACTCGAAAAAGTTTGCCCTCACGGTTTTCTGGACTTGCGGCTTCTTCAATCTCGGGCTGTGACCCCTTGTGGGGAGAGTGCGTCCGCCAGCTCCAAGTAAGGACACTCAACTGAGTAGTGCCCCTGAGATGCTTATACACCTCCAACTAGGTCCCCCCTTGCCCGTCTGTAGTATAAGCTAGGCAAGTTCAGGCGCTCCCAATCTCTCAGGGTAGCTGAGGTGCCGAAGTGCAGGCACCAGTTTGGTGGCCCTCCTTTGAACATTTTCAACCAACTGACAGTCCCTAGCATATCTCGGGGACCAGATGGGGTGACAGTACTCCAGATGGGGAAGCACTTCACTCCTGAAGATCCGTCACGAGGACGGACCATCTAGATATCTGAACGACCTTCTTATAAGACCCAATAATTTATTTGCCTGATTTACCTACTTCTCACAATGGCCGAGAACTTCAGCTCATTGTCAACATACACACCTAGGTCCTTCTCACACACAGTCTCAACTGAAGTGCATTTTCTTCATCCCGTTGGGACATATGATACCTCGCCTTACCGTTGGTACGCCCCAGGTGCATCCTCTTACTTCGTGACATTGAATCTCAGCAGCCATTTCTTCGACCATTCCTGGAGCCCAGAGGTCCTTCTGCAGCTCTTCACAGTCCGCTTGGTTCTTAATTTCTGAAATAACTTGCCATCATCGGCAAACATTTGTATGGAGGAGTGTACAACGTCAGGCATGTCATTTAAGAAACAACAAACAACAGCGGGCCCAATACACTACCCTGCGGGCGGTACTAGGGTGTCTATCTGGTGCGAATTTTTTTTTTTTGAGTTTGAAAAATCGGCCCATGGTATTAATGATGTAGTTCTATGTGCAGAATCATGTGAATATCTTCAGATTTGAAAAGTTTTCATTTTTTATACCGAGTAAATTTTACAACGAAATCTTATGAAAATTCAGTATTCCCACCCTTTTACCAACACCACTAAATAGCTTATTTAAAGTAAAGTAAATGTATCCAGGTTAATTTATTAGGATGAAAATGATCCAGAATAATTGAGCGAATGATCTTGACACATTATTAAATTTAATATTCCTTTTAGAAAACAAAATCATCAAATACAAAACCCCGGTTTTTACTACTGTTGACCGGTGTTGCTGCACACCATAGAGAACATGTCTTTCTTGCTTCTGTTTCTACTCATCACCTCCTGCTGACCACCTAGGCACCGGATGTAGCCTTCCCTCCCCTCTCCTGGCTGTACATGCCAACCTGCTGGCCTCGCTCCTTTGCTGTACACAGCAGCTCTATACTCTGGGTGTCTTGAGGGCCAGGCAGGACATGCATGGGGTTGTCCAGGAAACTCTGGCTTGAACATTGGGTGAGGCTGCTGGTAGGGGGCTCACTGCCAGCCTGGATATCCAGATCTAAGATCAGTGAGGGTCTTAGCACCTAGATTGACTTCAGAGTCTTCCTGACCCTGAAGGAATAGTCACCAACTGATTACGTCATGTGAATCCTCTCATAAGTCATATCCAAGATCACTTTGACTGCCCTCTTCTCTCCTCCCTCATCCTTACTGCAGAGCATTTATGCAGAACTGCCTCGGGATGAGCATACCAGGAAGATCTCCTCTGATCTGCTCCACAATCTGAACAAATCTTCCTTGGCTGACTCCTCCAGGAGCTCAAGCTGGAAGAACATGCCTCGGACCTTGGAGAGCGATGACTTGACCTTGGTGTTGAACCAATTTGGCAGAAATGAACCTCCCGTGGAGTGGACAATAAGTCTCAGGTTGTAATGGTTCCCTTTCCAGATTATGATGGCGACCCAAATTCTGCAGAACCACCAAAGGCCGTTGTGAGCCACCTAGAATGTGAGACTGGACCTATCTTTGCAGGTAAACAAGTCTATCAGGCATGACCCCAGTTTTGATGGCACTGCAAATCAGCCTTAACCATAGTACTGGTCGGTACTCCAGGTGGAATCAATGACGAGTATGTGCAAGCTCAGCAGGTGGAGGCCAACTGTGATTTTTTCAAAGCTCGGTTATTTCTAACTTTCGGTGGCAGAGTCCAGCATCACCGAAGGACCAGACCATCTGTTGTTTGAAAGAGTCTTGCCATCAGCTCACGGATCAGATGTCCTGAGTGGCAGCTTCGTTGGTGTGGAGGTCACAAGCAATCCAGACCGGCTTCCTCCCAATCTTCCGTATCCTGTATGTTGCCAGCCACCTGTGTTACGTGTTGGTGCTGCTGTCCTCAATGGCCTGCAGGGTCTGGTCGTTCCTCTCTCACAGGCAGTTTCACAATGTTATACTGCCACTATCTCAGCTGGTTTCCTGATCTCATCTTTCTCTGGGTGAAATGCCACAAATACTTCCTCCTGGTTCACTGCAGCAGGGAGTGGTGTTCTCGCCTTCACCATGGCAGGGTTTCCGGCTTGTCCAGAATCTCCAACTTTCGCCCAAGACACTTGCAGGTGTCATCCTTCTCCCATCAAAGAACAAACAATTGATTCCATTTTCTCTTATCCCTTATCGAAACTCCTCTTCTAGGTTGACAAGTTTCTCCTGAGCTCTCCTTACTTTGTTATGATCTATCGCCAGGTAGACATCATCAGGTGTTATCAAGCCCACCGTCAATCAGGCAGCTGTTGCCTTTATCTCTGCAGTTTCTCTGGAGACCAGTGTGATTATGCATGCTGGCCAAACTATGCTCGAGACATCTTTCTATTTCGAATCTTATGCCTGGAAGTTTGGGATCGTGGCTTTTCTGGGTTAGGGACAAAGTCACTGCATTCTCCTGGTCAGCACTCGGATCAGCCATGGGGAGAATCATTAAACTCTGATCAAACGACTCAATCATCAGCCTTTTTTACACCTCACCCTGGGCCTTCTCAAGTCCTACTTTTCACCAGCAACTCTTCTCCTCTTCTGTCTCTCTGCTTGGCAGCCTCCTGTCTCTTGGACTCTGGAATATCTTGGCTAGAAAATCATGAGAGCCCCTATACTACCAGTCTTCTCTCTGTGTGCTTTGACAAATGCCAGTTCGATCTAGAATCTTCAGTTCAGCTTGCAAATACAGGAGATGTGGGCCATAGTTTACAGTCACGATCGCATCCAAACTCAGGACAGAGAACAATTGGGCACTTGCAAGTAATTATGTCAAATAACTGTGAGGTCCAGTTGTAGCAAAGCTGTCCTTAACACCACCATTTTCCTCTCCCAAGGAGATATCTCTTGCCTTTTCCCCAACTATTTCTTGATCTCTCACTAATCTTCTTCTGACTTGTTATGACTGGGCTTAGCAGACTGAGCGTTGCTTCAGAAATTTGTACTGTGCCAAGACAGCTTTGGTCATATCACTGTATGTCTTTGTTTGTATAAGTTCTTGGTTCTTTTTTCACTGAGTTTTTATAGTTAAAACACCGTATCTCAAAAGCATCTCTTCAATGTAGGCAACTCCGACACAGGGCTCTCTCCCAGACCCAAGATAGTGACTGAGATGGCTGGATTTTTTGGTTCTCGTCCTGACACAAGCAGCCATCGCAAATATTATCAACTTATAAATGCGTAAGAATCTGAAACGAAAAAAAATATTATTGATTTGGGTTGTTAAAATGAAGTCAAAAGCAATACATTCACTATTTAGTATGACACTGTGCAGCTGCACGTTAGATTTTCGATAAATTTCACGCTAAATTTACCTAGCAAGGTTGCAAAATCATTGAAACTGAAATTATTTTCTGTTTATATACTAAAATCACCTACCAAAAAGTGAAGTGGGCCATTAGTTTTAGCTGATCGCTTCCTCCTATGACACACCCTACTGCGTGCCGCTTCTTAAAGGTACAGACTGACGATTTCGTGCATTAATGCACACACTGCTTGCGGCCATGTAGAAAGTCTTCTATCATAGGACATTTCCCGAATTCCGTACCCTTCCAGTTTTGATTTTTGGCCTTTCGTGGGTACACTGTCAGCCTTGGCAATAATGTCTAGGTAAATATTGTCAAATATTACCACCCTGTTCCTAGAATATGGGTCCGATATCAATACCTTGAGCAATTGTGTTAAGCTTAAAAGAGGCTTCGGCATAAAACCGTGTTGGCAATCTTTTTAGGGTTGTTTCGTAGTAGATGTTCCATCAAAAGCATCCTCTGGTAATACTCTCAAGTACTTTACATATTATGCTGGTCAGGCTCTGCCGGTCTATATAGTTGTTCGTGGAGTGACTATCGCGCTTCTTGAAGATAGGACTCACATAAGCCACTTCCATTCACTGGGGACCATTTGTTTTCATCCAGGCATTTACAAAACAGAATCTTGCTGGGGGCTCTGCAAGCTCATTTGCACAGCTCCTGCTAGCTATCAGGGATGCACGCATGTCGGTCCGGGACTCTTATGGACCTTTAGCCTGGACAGTTTATTTCTAATACCCTCTTCTGTAGACACAATGCTGGGTCAGTGCTGTGTCGAACTGTCTGTCCTCAAACGCAGGAAGGTTAGTTGCATCCTCTCTTGCCGAACACTGAGAAAAGCTGTTCAATGCTATATAAGCTTTATCTGGTCAGAATCTGCGCCTTTACATCTTCAAGCCTCCAGGTCGATACTCCAACTCCGCGTTTTCAATTTCTGACACATAGCGGTAAAAGGCGCCTTTTGGGTTTGACTTGACCTCGCACGTGCAAGCCAGCCTCACGGAACCAGCACCAAGCCCTCTACACTCTATCTTTGCTTGGTTTCTGGCTCTTGCATACATCCTCCTGTCTTGCTCATCGTTTGGCCAACCCACGTCTTGAATTTGTGGGTTTTCTTCCTTATTTTGTCGACCGCCGCATGGTTCATGTGTAGGAATCCCCTAATTCTTAAACACTGGGTTTGGTCTTGGTACATATTTATCGATCAAATGAATTCATTTTACTAGTTATGATATTCAGCATCTGCGTTCTTGTACCTTAATAAGTCGAGCCAGTTGATACCCCTCATCTCTTCCTCATCCCATTGGCAATTTTCCCTTGTAATATTTGCACCTTGGCCTGGCCTTATCTTGAACTAGGTAACAGTTAAATCTGAATGACAACACTGTATGGTGACTGGTGCCAACTGGGGCAAGGTGTTCCAGTTCCAGCCACCATACCCTCCTCGTTTGTTATGATGAGGTCCAAGTGGCTTGGGTGTTGCTCCTCACTTAATGTCGGGTCTCACATGTTGGAATGAAAATTATCTCTCAGAGTTTCTACAAAAAAGAGTAGCAGGTTTATTCAAGTCCAATCTGAGGGGTGTGCGAACTACGTTCTTCAGTCAAATGTCGCCATAGTTGAAAGTCCCCATGACTAAGGAGGTGGCTAGGTTGAGCATCGCCGCATTGTTTATTAAGGTTCTTAAGTTCCTTTGATTTAGTGGGCCACAGTTTGGGGATCTGTAGATACACCCGACGATAGAAGTAAGTCCCTCCCTTTAATTAGAATTTTACACCACTTGGACTCTTCAAAAACATCCTCCCTGTACCCTCGCCTGGCTGGCTCTAAGGTCTTGCCTAGCGTACAGTAGATAACCACACACCCCTCCTGCAGGGTTCTTGAGTTAGGTTCGTAAATAGGTCATATCCGCTTAATACTGAACTCACATTCCTCTGGGTCGATTCTCTGTTCTTGTACAACAGTTCTACAACTCCTACAATATCTGGTTGGTGTACTCTTAGTAGTGTTTCAAGCTCCTCTCTCTTATCCAAGGGAACGTGTCAGTATTAGTGTACACATGACATTCAAAGCCAAATTTGTTCTCTGATAACGTCTCTGCTCTTAGTAATAAACCCAGCTCCCCACATTCTCCAGAAGCTGCAGCATTTGCCTTTAAGTACACTGTATTTTTGCAGGGTGTGGTTAGAAATGTCATTGTTTACACGGCTCGTTCCCTCCTGCCCGGTAGGCTGAGCTGGTGCCGCCTCCCGGGTGGGGGGTTGTGAAGTGGAGTGGAGGTGCACTGCTGCCCCTGGCCCTGTGTCCTTTACTTGTTTCCACTACCCTCCCCTAAAGAGTATAACCACTTTACCTGTCCCCGTTCCTCCTCGACTCCTCCCTCTTCTGCTTCAAGTCCTGCAGGGCTTCTTGTGTTATTCCCTCTGCATTACCGTGCGGTCTGGTGAATAAATACATCCCGAAATGCCTCGCTCCTTTTATTTTTTGCCTGCCGAATAACTTGCTTGTTTCTCCTCCTCACTCACTAGTGTGATCCTGAGGGGCGAGGCTTAGCCCCCTGCTTTTCTGGCCTCCTCTCCCATCCTGGGGGTTGCTGGAATCTTCAGAACCTCTGTGCAAACTTAGCCTGGGAAACCCAGCACCTTGTCGTGTGTTTCCTTACTCTGATTCCCTCTTACAATCTCAGTGACTCCAAAAACTAGCCCACATTGTTCCTGCGCTGGAGCCCGTTTCTGGTGTTCCTCCTCTCCCTAACAGTAGGTCCGTTAATTTTTCATTTCTTCGACACACTTCTTCAAAGTCCCAATCTGCTGTAGAACCTGTGCCTGATTCTGCATTACTCTCCTTGGGGAGCCTCCTAATACGTCAGCATAACTCCTCTTAACAACCACCTCCATTCTATCAGCTACTTCCTCCAGTCTTAGCAAGGATCTCTTTCTCAACTTGCTCGGATTTGTCAACCAGCAGGGCTCCCTGCTTCATCTATTCCCTCGTCCCTAGAGGAGCTGTTCCCTTATGGATTACCCAATCGCTTCATTCACCTTGACTATGCAGCCAGAGCAATACCAGCAACAGCCATCAAGCTTTACGGCAGTTGGTAACCTCTAAACGCTGCATTAGTTAGGCCTGTATCCTCCATATCCGACGTCTCCTGCAGTAATCACCTTATCAAACTCGCTGGTTTATTTGTTGTGGGGGGGGTGCGAACTATTAGCAAATCTACACCTATTTCAAAAATAAAAGAGAAAAATTACTTAGCTACTCTCTGTTGCCTATGAATTGTCGTCTGCGACTGTACTGTATCTCCCTGTGAATGGTGTGTGTAGGCTGGACTGGAATCCTTGAGAAAACACACAAACAACATAAAATTTAAAGTCTCTGTAGCACCTATGACTGACTTGGTTAGCTGGCACAGTGCACCAGCTTGCTTGCTAGTGAGCCGCTCACTTTAAAGTTGTACAACTTCAGCGGTCACTGATGACACTATGAACCTCCACTTGTGTGCACACTGTATCTCCTGTGAGTGGTGTATTATAAACACAGATTCAGTCCTTGAAAACACACAAACAAAATAAAATTTAAAAGTCTCTTAACGGCACCTATATTTGAATAAGGCTGGCAGTTGTCTTACCAGCTCGATTGCTTAATATGTATTCACTTTAAGTTATTTATAGTCTCTTCTGCATTCTGTTGACAATATGAACTGATTTAACTGAAGGCACAGTACTACACTCCCTGGTTGGCCTTTATCACAGCGATACTGCTTACCTAAAAAATAAGACCAAAATAAAAGCTTTGTCATGTGGGGAAGTGGGTTTTAAAAATACAATCGTGTCTAGCATTAAAGTCCTACATCGATTTACACTTTCCACATCCTAGACGATCTTGACGATCTTATAATCACTGTCATGTTAGAGACGACAATGCAGGTAATTTTTTATGGGATTAACCCACGTTAATAGTTTGTGTATGTTTGTATGGTAGATAATAGTGTTTGTATAGTGACGTTAATAGTTTGTGTATGTTTGTATGGTAGATAATAGTGTTTGTATAGTGACGTTAATAGTTTGTGTATGTTTGTATGGTAGATAATAGTGTTTATATGTGTGTATAAGAGATACTAGTAGCGTGTGTATGTTTGTATAGAAACTCATTTGAGATCCAATACAAAATTAAGGTATTATTATTATTATATTCACCACTCCTCCAGTGTTAGTAGAGGAGGAAACCTGTAGTGGTCACAACACCCTTCTCACGTGTGTCCGGGCTGGGGCTCGAACCCTTGACTTATGAGTGAGAGTTACTGCTGTATCCTCGGCACCAAAATGTTGATTAAGCAGATTTATATACATTAAAGAAGGTACTTTATTAAATACACTAATAAATTATTTGTATTATTTTAATGTGCATAACAAAAATATAGTTATATATATTATTTGTAGTTTTCCTCGTGCTACAGTGAGCAAGAGTAGATGCAAGATATCACAATGCAGTTTTTTCCTTCACCTACAATTATGGCTGCTTATATTAATAATGAGGACTTAATATCTGTATAATTACATGTTAAATTACCAAAGAAATAATGTATAACACACAACAGAGACACAGGTATTCACGGGTATTATAGATTTATAGAAACAATTGACAACTCGGCCATGACGCCACACCATACCAGCCAATCATTGTCTTGGCTACAGGAAAAAAGAGACAGATATCTAAAAATAACCTTTATTTCCCTTTATTTTTAGCATCCATTCTATTCATAGTATCATTAAAGGTTATTGTACTTCCGAGTAATTAGTTGAAAAGATCAATTTTTTGGTTTGTAAATACAGTAGTAGGAGAAAAAAAAATCCCTGGGCTATTTCGCTTTTGCCTCGTCACCAGTTTGAGACTTTGACCAGTGAGGTAAAGGTGGAGTGAAAATGTTCTTTATTTTTCATCTTTCGGTTTAAACAATATTAAGTCATATAATGATTTATTCTCTCTGAAATAACATAGTGTTTGATGGCCTAACGAAGGGTAAATATTCTGACACTAATTTCATTCTAGAGTTAATGAGATTAATTTGCATATGTTATGACACTTAACGCAGTAATGTGTTATGTTATTGACGCAAATAACGCAGTAATGTGTTATGTTATGGACGCAAATGGACACTTAATAATGTAGTAATATATGTTTCTGTTATGGACGCAAATAACGCAGTAATGAATTATGGACGCAATAGTGTATAATATATGAATACTAATAACACAGTGATATGTATATTGTGGACGCAAATAACGTAATAATGTATATAACACACTAATAACGCATTAATACCTATGTTATGGTATGGACGCAAGTAATGCAATGTATATATAAACTATCAATATTGCACGAATGTAATATATATAAATTGTAATTATCCAGTCCTTACCAACTCCTTTTGCGTTTTACTTACTTTTATCCTCTTCACTGATCAGCTCGTTAGCCGCTTGGGTGATCGGTCACGTCTCTGTTACTCACTGGTCATGACTGAATATATCTGTACCTGCTCCAGTGTTGGTTAAGTCTGGTCATGACTGACTATATCTGTACCTGCTCCAGTGTTGGTTAAGTCTCGTCATGACTGAATATATCTGTACCTGCTCCAGTGTTGGTCAAGTACTGGTCATGACTGAATATATCTGTACCTGCTCCAGTGTTGGTTAAGTCTGGTCATGACTGACTATATCTGTACCTGCTCCAGTGTTGGTTAAGTCTCGTCATGACTGAATATATCTGTACCTGCTCCAGTGTTGGTCAAGTACTGGTCATGACTGAATATATCTGTACCTGCTCCAGTGTTGTTAGAATACAATCATTTGAATATATCTGTATAACTCCAGTGTTGGTTAAGTCTGGGCATGACTGAATATATCTGTACCTGCTCCAGTGTTGGTCAAGTACTGGTCATGACTGAATATATCTGTACCTACTCCAGTGTTAGTTAAGTACTGGTCATGACTGAATATATCTGTACCTACTCCAGTGTTGGTTAAGTACTGGTCATGACTGAATATATCTGTACCTACTCCAGTGTTGGTTAAGTACTGGTCATGACTGAATATATCTGTACCTACTCCAGTGTTGGTTAAGTACTGGTCTTGAAACAGCTCACAGACATACAGATGGACTAGAACCCCATATCAAACCCGCCCATATCACCACCCATATCAAATCCACCCATATCGAATCCTCCACCCATATCCATCTCACCCATATCAAACTCACCCCCCATGTCATCCATCCCACCCATTTCAAACGGTTCACCCATGTCTTCCATTCCCGCCATATCCATCCCTCCCTCATCCAGAAAGCCCGGGTCCACTCCATCTGGTATCATTTCAGCGTCTGGGTTCATTCCTCCTCCTGGGTCGATAGGCTCGGGTACGGGTTCGATTCCAGCAGTATCGCCAACGCCGGGTTCAGCTCCAGCAGCATCGCCAACATCAGGATTTAATTCGTTGTTTGTTGTTTCGTTGTTGACGTTGTAGTTGTTTGTGATGTTTGTCTCCTATGAAGAAATTGTTTGTAATTAGTAAAATTTTTGTGTTTTGTTTTTGTCTTTGAAAGTGACTTAGAAAATTACTTAAGGGTGGAATTGGTGTTTGAAAATTAGTTATACAATGCATCTCACCTCACACTCACCTGATTATGGAACCCGCCACCGTAGAAGCCATGGGACCCGAACCCGACGTGCATAGGGACACCAAGACCGAACCCGTACCCCCAGCCACCGAATCTGGGTCCCCATCCTGATAGAGCGGCTCCCATCATCATACCGCCAGCGAAGTTACCGATTCCGTCATTACCTCTATCTACTATAACCGTATTTCCCCCTCCTCCTCCTCCTCCGTACCCTCCTCCTCCTCCTCTTCCGTACCCTCCTCTTCCTCCGTACCCTCCTCCTCCTCCGTACCCTCCTCCTCCTCCTCCTCCTCTTGGGTACCCTCCACCTCCTCCTCCTCCATAGTTCCCTCTTGCAGCCGCCGCGGGATCTGAAACACGGTGATTCTTTCATTAGGTTTGGTTGGGATTTAGTTAGTTTTGGTTGGGTTTGGTTGGGATTTAGTTAGTTTTGGTTGGGTTTGGTTGGGATTTAGTTAGTTTTGGTTGGGTTTGGTTGGGATTTAGTTAGTTTTGGTCGGGTCAGGGTGTGGTAGGGTAGTAATAACATTGGAAGTATAAATATCAATAATGACAACAATATTAACAGTAAATAATAATTGTTTTACGAGAGAGAGAGAGGCATAGAGGGAGAGACAGAGAGACAAAGAGAGGGAGACAGAGAGATAGAGGGAGAGACAGAGAGACAAAGAGAGGGACAGAGAGGCATAGAGGGAGAGACAGAGAGATAGAGGGAGAGACAGAGAGGCAAAGAGAGGGACAGAGAGATAGAGGGAGAGACAGAGGCAAAGAGAGGGACAGAGAGATAGAGAGAGAGACAGAGAGGCAAACGTTGAGAGAAAGAAAGACAAAAGCTACAGAGAGAGAGAGAGACAGACGAAGGAAAAAGAGAATGACAGAGAGACAGAAGAAGGAAAACGAGACAGACAGACAGAGATAACTAAACCTGAACTTACTATACGCTGGCTGGGTGGCGGGGGGCGGCGCCGTAGGGACTGGGGTGTAGGGGGGTGGATCCCCCTTCTGCTGGTATCCCCCTGGGCCCCCTCCTGGTGGTGCCGGAGGTTTGGGGGGTTCGGGAGGCGGTGGCAACTGGTTCGAATACAACAGAAATTAAGGGTTAGGTTAGGTTTGGTTAGCTTTGGTTAGGTTAGATTAGGTTTGGTTAGGTTAGGTTAGGTTAGGTTAGGTTAGGTTAGGTTAGATTAGGTTTGGTTAGCTTTGGTTAGGTTAGATTAGGTTTGGTTAGCTTTGTTTAGGCTAGATTCGGCAGGGTTAGCTTTGGTTAGGTTAGATTAGGTAGGGTTAGCTTTGGTTAGGTTAGATTAGGTAGGATTAGCTTTGGTTAGGTTAGATTAGGTAGGATTAGCTTTGGTTAGGTTAGCTTTGGTTAGGTTAGATTAGGTAGGATTAGCTTTGGTTAGGTTAGATTAGGTAGGATTAGCTTTGGTTAGGTTAGATTAGGTAGGATTAGCTTTGGTTAGGTTAGCTTTGGTTAGGTTAGATTAGGTAGGGTTAGCTTTGGTTAGGTTAGATTAGGTAGGGTTAGCTTTGGTTAGGTTAGATTAGGTAGGGTTAGCTTTGGTTAGGTTAGATTAGGTAGGGTTAGCTTTGGTTAGGTTAGGTAGGGTTAGCTTTGAGCATGTTAGATTAGGTAGGGTTAGCTTTGAGCAGGTTTGGTTAGGTTAGGTGAGGTGAAATTAGATAAGGTTAAGTTAGGTTAGGTTACTTTTTTCTTTTTTTATTATGAGTGATGAGTTTTTGGTTGAAGAGATGGTATATATAAGGAACAGTAGCTATCAGAAGTAACATTAGATATAGGTAACAGTAACTCAGGAAACAGTCAGTCAAAACAGGGAACAGTAACATAGTGCCTATCAGAAGTAACATTGGATATAGGTAACAGTAACAGTCATAAGAAACAGTGACATCAACATAAGTAGCAGTTACTTACCGTGTTACTGATAGCTGTCATCCATTGGCTGCATTAAGAGAGAGATTGATAAAGAGAATTGATTTAATGGTTTTATGGGAAAATACGCATACACACACACACACACATACACATACACACACACACACACACACACACACACACACACACACACACACATACACACACACACACATGCACACACACACACATGCAGACATTCACATATATACACATTCATACACACACACACTTAATTATCTGACTTCCCTGGACAGGTAAATCAGTGCTCATATCAAAGATTCCCTCACCTCTCACTTATCTCCCTCACCTGTCATATACTTCTCCCTCACCTGTCATATACTTCTCCCTCACCTGTCACATACTTCTCCCTCACCTCTCACTTATCTCCCTCACCTGTCATATACTTCTCCCTCACCTCTCACCCCTCATATCTCTCACACCCTTTGCCTATCACTTTTCTGCCTCACCCTTTATCCCTTTCCTTCTGTAAATTTTCTCACATCTCACTCTATCACACCCTTCCTCCCCCACACCCACCATCACACCCTCCACCCCTCCCATCACCCTCACACACCCCTCCATCACCTCCACCCCTCCATCCCACACCCCCCACCCCACCCCTCCACTCCACCCCCACCCCTCCATCACCCGGCACCCCTCCATCCACCCCACACCCTACCATCATACCCTCCACACCCCACCATCACACCCCCACACCCTCAATCACACCCCCACACCCCACCCTCCTCCATCTCACGCACCTCCCTACCAATACTTACTTGAGGTCATCCATATTCTTACAGATAAACCAATTCATCTTGTCTTTCGTCTTATTGCCAAACACCATCATGTTGTTCGGATCTGTTTCTTTGGGCAGGTCAGGTCGCCCGGGTACATAGCAGGAGAAGGGACCAGCTGCTATCATCTCCGGTGCCTCCTGTGGTAGATATCTGGCGATAATTATAGGGTAAGGTATTGATGGCAGGCGATAATTATAGGGCAGGGTATTGATGGTAGGCGATAATTATAGGGCAGGGTATTGATGGTAGGCGATAATTATAGGGCAGGGTATTGATGGCAGGCGATAATTATAGGGCAGGGTATTGATGGTAGGCGATAATTATAGGGCAGGGTATTGATGGTAGGCGATAATTATAGGGCAGGGTATTGATGGTAGGCGATGAATATAGGACAGGGGTGGTGATGAGCGATAATTATAGGACAGAATTATTGATGGTGAGCGATATTAATTATAGGGCAGGGAGTATTGATGGTAGGCGATAATTTATAGGACAGGGTATTGATGGTAGGCGATAATTATAGGATGGGGAATTATTGATATTGAGCGATAATTGGGGCCAGGGTATTGATGAGTAGGCGATAATTATAGGGCGGGGTATTGATGGTAGGCGATAATTATAGGGCAGGAGTGTTGATGGTAGGCGATAATTATAGGACAGAGGTATTGGTAGGCGATAATTATAGGGCAGAATTATTGATGGTAGGCGATAATTATAGGGCAGAATCCAGTGATGTTAGGCGATAATTATAGGGCAGGAGTATTGATGGTAGAGCGATAATTGCCAGACAGGAGGTAATGATGTGAGCGATAATTATATAGGGCAGGGTATTGATGGTAGGCGATAATTATAGGGCGGGAGTATTGATGGTAGGCGATAATTATAGGGCAGGAGGGTATTGATGGTAGGCGATAATTATAGGGCAGGAATTATTGATGGTGAGCGATAATTATAGGGCGGGAGGAACATTGATGGTAGGCGATGAATTATAGGGCAGGGTATTGATGGCGAGCGATGATTATATGGGGCAGGGTATTGATGGTGAGGCGATAATTATAGGGCAGAATTGATGATGGTGAGCGATAATTATAGGACAGAATATTGATGGTAGGCGATGAATTATAGGGCAGGGTATTGATGGTAGGCGATAATTATAGGGCAGGGTATTGATGGTAGGCGATAATTATAGGAGCGGGAGTATTGATGGTAGGCGATAATTATAGGGCAGGGAGTATTGATGTAGGTAGAGCGATAATTATAGGGCAGGGTATTGATGGTGAGCGATAATTATAGGGCAAGGTATTGATGGCAGGCGATAATTATAGGGCAGGGTATTGATGGTAGGCGATAATTATAGGGCAGGGTATTGATGGTAGGCGATAATTTTAGGGCAGGGTATTGATGGTAGGCGATAATTATAGGGCAGAGTATTGATGGTAGGCGATAATTATAGGGCAGGGTATTGATGGTAGGCGATAAATATAGGGCAGGGTATTGAATGAATGAATGACCCCAATTGATCTTTCTTCACCCCTGATATTTGACCTTAACTAACCCCTGATAATTAACCCTTATAACCCCCAGATTATTTGACCTCTGACCTTGAGGACGATGGCACCGAGGAGGTCAGACTCGTCATGATCTTTGTACCACTCCAGGGCTGAGTCTTCATGAAGGACGACCCATTCCTCTCTCCAGTTCGACCCCAGGAACCTCTCTGTAACGTAACACGGTATTAGTGGAACCTCTCTGTAACGTAACATGGTATTAGTGGAACCTCTCTGTAACGTAACACAGTATTAGTGGAACCTCTCTGTAACGTAACAGGGTATTAGTGGAACCTCTCTGTAACGTAACATGGTATTAGTTGGACCTGTAACGTAACACGGTATTAGTGGAACCTCTCTGTAGCCTAACACGGTATTAGTTGGACCTCTAACATAACACGGTATTAGTGGAACCTCTCTGTAACGTAACACGGTATTAGTGGAACCTCTCTGTAACGTAACACGGTATTAGTGGAACCTCTCTGTAGCGTAAATATGCTAGAGACTCAGTTGATTGAGAATGTTCTACCTTAGTTACCCAGAGAGATAAGAACGCCTACCTTAGTTACCCAGAGAGATAAGAACGCCTACCTTAGTTACCCAGAGAGATAAGAACGCCTATAGTTAGAGATACCCAGAGAGATAAGAACGCCTACCTTAGTTACCCAGAGAGATAAGAACGCCCACCTTAGTTACCCAGAGAGATAAGAACGCCTACCTTAGTTACCCAGAGAGATAAGAACGCCTACCTTAGTTACCCAGAGAGATAAGAACGCCCACCTTAGTTACCCAGAGAGATAAGAACGCCTATCTTAGTTACCCAGAGAGATAAGAACGCCTACCTTAGTTACCCAGAGAGATAAGAAGACAGAGAGATAAGAACGTCCACCTTAGTTACCCAGAGAGATAAGAACGTCCACCTTAGTTACCCAGAGAGATAAGAACGCCTACCTAGTTACTCCAGAGAGCTAAGAACGCCTACCTTAGTTACTCCAGAGAGATAAGAACGCCCACCTTAGTTACCCAGAGAGATAAGAACGCCTACCTTAGTTACCCAGAGAGCTAAGAACGCCTACCTTAGTTACCCAGAGAGCTAAGAACGCCCACCTTAGTTACCCAGAGAGATAAGAACGCCCACCTTAGTTACCCAGAGAGATAAGAACGCCTACCTTAGTTACCCAGAGAGATAAGAACGCCCACCTTAGTTACCCAGAGAGATAAGAACGTCCACCTTAGTTACCCAGAGAGATAAGAACGCCCACCTTAGTTACCCAGAGAGATAAGAACGCCCACCTTAGTTACCCAGAGAGATAAGAACGCCCACCTTAGTTACCCAGAGAGCTAAGAACGCCCACCTTAGTTACCTTACAGCTACCTACCTTATACTACAGGCAGGTAAGGGGTCACCTAATTGAGTTGTATAAACATCTCAAAGAACATTATCCAATTGTGTGATCATGTCTGGAGCTTTTGGATATCCGCCCCACTGATAAATAGCTCATATCAGGTTGTAAATGGTTCATAAGAGGTAAATAGCTCATATTAGGTTGTAAATGGCTCATAACAGGTAAATAGCTCATATTAGGTTGTAAATAGCTCATATTAGGTTGTAAATATCCCAGAACGGTAATAGTTAACTTATGTCAGGTTGTAAATTGCTCATATCAGGTTGTAATTATCTGACAGAGTACAGGTTGTATTACACTGTATTTAACTGTATTAATAATTACAGAAAGTCAAATGAGATACTTACTTTTGTATCTGGTTAAGAAGCCTTTCCTTACTGGCTTAGTCATGGCTGTAGGGAGAGAGAGAGAGGTTGTTAGTGGGGTTGTTAGTGGTTGTTGTTAGTGAGGTTGTGAGTGGTTGTTGTTAGTGAGGTTGTGAGTGGTTGTTGTTGGTGAGGTTGTGAGTGGTTGTTGTTAGTGAGGTTGTGAGTGGTTGTTGTTAGTGAGGTTGTGAGTGGTTGTTGTTAGTGAGGTTGTGAGTGGTTGTTGTTAGTGAGGTTGTGAGTGGTTGTTGTTAGTGAGGTTGTGAGTGGTTGTTGTTAGTGAGGCTAGAGTGGTTGTTGTTAGTGAGGTTGTGGAGTGGTTGTTGTTGGTGAGGTTGTGAGGGTTGCTGGTTGTTGCTAGTGAGGGTTGTGAGTGGTTGTTGTTAGTGAGGTTGTGGAGTGGTTGTTGTTAGTGAGGTTGTGAGTGGTTGTTGTTAGTGAGGTTGTGGAGTGGTTGTTGTTAGTGAGGTTGTGAGTGGTTGTTGTTAGTGAGGCTGTGAGTGGTTGTTGTTAGTGAGGTTGTGAGGAGGTTGTTGTTAGTGAGGTTGTGAGTGTTGTTGTTAGTGGAGGTTGTGGAGTGGTTGTTGTTAGTGAGGTTGTGAGTGGTTGTTGTTAGTGAGGTTGTGAGTGGTTGTTGTTAGGGTGAGGTTGTGAGTGGTTGTTGTTAGAGGTTGTGAGTGGTTGTTGTTTGGAGAGGTTGTTAGTGAGGTCAGAGTGGTTGTTGTTAGTAGAGGTTGTGAGTGGTTGTTGTTAGTGAGGTTGTGGAGAGGTTGCTGGTTAGTGAGGTTGTGAGTGGTTGTTGTTAGAGGTTTGTGGAGTGGTTGTTGTTAGTGAGGTTGTTAGTGAGGTTGTGAGTGGTTGTTTTAGTGAGGTTGTGGAGTGGTTGTTGTTAGTGAGGTTGTGAGAGGTTGTTGTTTAGTGGAGGTTGTGAGTGGTTGTTGTTAGTGAGGTTGTGGAGGGTTGTTGCTAGTGAGGTTGTGGAGTGGTTGTTGTTAGTGAGGTTGGGGAAAGTGGTTGTTGTTAGTGGAGGTTGTGAGGGTTGTTGTTAGTGGGGTTGTGAGTGGTTATTGTTGTTAGTGAGGTTGTGGAGTGGTTGTTGTTAGTGGGGTTGTGGTTGTTGGTGGAGGGTGGTTGTTGGTGGTGGTGTTGGTGGTTGTTGTTGGTGGTTGTTGTTGGTGGTTGTGGTGGTTGTTGTTTTTGTGGTTGTGGTTGTGGAAGGGAAAGGCAGGTGTAAGGGGAGAGAGACAGGGGGAGACCACCACAGGTATCTGGGTCAGGCAGTCATCACCTTTTCAATATTTAAATTATTCACCTCGACATTTTCGTTCCTCACCTGACCACTGGTGTGTGTGTGTGTGTGTGCGCGTAAGAGAGAGAGAGAGAGAGAGAGAGAGAGATAAGTGTGTGTGTGTGTGAGAGAGAGAGAGAGAGAGAGAGAGAGAGAGAGAGAAGTGTGTATATGTGTGTGTGTAATAATAATAATTAACGGTTTATTGAGAGAGCATGGCAGCTGGAAGGCTGAACATATATAGTTAGATAATTATGGAATGGGTCTCTTGATTTACAAATGATATACAAGTAACATAAGTGATACAAATATGATGTATAATAAAAAGGTGGGGAGAAGCACAAACTACAGTGCATTTCAACATAGTGACAGTGCAAGAAGTAGTATTGACTGGGAGTGAATACACTGGTTTATTACAAGTTATTGATAATTTTTGCAATGGTTGGGACTGGGCTGTTCTTATAGCGGTCAGTTCAGTTCGTGCTTGTATGGGCTGGATGCGGTTGTGGTGTTGAACAGACATTCTCGGGCGAGGGATCTCAGGTGGTAGTAGAAGCCGGTGTCGAGGATGGTGTGTGTGTGTGTGTGATGGATGAGTGTATATTCACATATATGTATACTAATATTAACCAAACAAACACAACAACAACAAACATTATTATTCCCGTCAACACAAAAAACAAACCAACAGCATATAGCAATCAGCCTCACCATTACTCTATCTGTCTCTCACACCTCACCTAATTAACCCACCTTTCCCTATTTAAATGTCCATAAATTATCCACAGGTCAAAAATCAATGCGTGACCTTTGACCTACTAAATAAGGTTAATGGAATGATTTGTCGTTGTTGGGGTCAATAGTATGGATGTGTGTTTGTTTGTCGTTGTCTGTGGTGATGTTGGTTTGTGTGTATATATACGGTTTGTTTTGTTACATACATACATACATACATACATACATACATACATACCGGTACTTAAATTGTATACACTCACGTATGTATGCACTCATATACACATACACACGGCCGGATTAACCATGAGGCACTTGAGGCACTGGCCACAGGTCACCAGATTCTAAGGATAAAAATATTTAGCTACATATCCCATTAAATGGTCAATTAGTAAGTAAGCCATTAACTATTTCGTTCTTAATGTGTCCAATTGGTTCATACATATACATTTTAGTGACTCGGTAGTGGCGTGTGGCAACTGTTAGTCCGTTCGACAACAGTTGCTGACGACACTAGGGTGATCCGGGACTCCATTGTGCCAGACTTTCGTATTGGAGGACCATTTCAGGTAAACAATGATGTATATAACTTCAGTAATAAGTTATGAATGATCAAAGAATTATGTGAAGTGCGAAATAATGGATAATTTGGAAGGGAATGTGAGGGACGGATTTGTTTATATTGGATTATGTGGCGGGATGGATCACCTGGTAGGGGGCCCCCAAGCTCATCTGTGCCTCAGGCCCCTATTAAGCTTAATCCGGCACTACATACACACATACACACACAAACGTACACATATACTGGTACTTGTATACACGCACGTATGTATGCACTAATATATACTGTACATACACACATACTTACACAAATGTACACACACACACACACATCTATACATACAGTACACGCACACCTGACAGTAATTGACACACACCTGACAGTAATTGACACAGGTATATACTACAGTACTTACACACAGTAGCGATGGAATCTTCACTACTACACATGTTGATTGTTTAAAGGACCTTCCCTACGCCCACAACGTTGTACATTTCACGCCCACGATGTTCTGTTTCACGCCCACGATGTCCTCCTTCACGCCCACGCTACCCTTCACTCCCACACATGACACCAATACGAAGGAGGTTTTATCAGGTGTTTCATTATCAAGTGTTTCTTAGGAGCCGGACCCGGGTGTCTGTCAGATAGCTTTTGCCTGCCGGGTAGCTTAAACTCTTCCCTGGCAGATAGCTTTTGCCTGCCGGGTAGCTTAAACTCTTCCCTGGCAGATAGCTTTTGCCTGCCGGGTAGCTTAAACTCTTCCCTGGCAGATAGCTTTTGCCTGCCGGATAGCTGAAACTCTTGCCTTGCAGATAGCTTTAACTCATGCCTGCCAGATAGCTTTAACTCATGCCTGCCAGATAGCTTTAGCTTTTTCTAAAATGTAAAGCTAAGTTAATATCACATCAATGACTCAACAAGACTAATATTATTTCTGGACTAACTTTTCGAGTTTATTTTATTGATTTATTCCTTTCACTTAGTAAATATTTGTTATATTTCTCACTGGTTGACATTTTCTCAGTTGTGTAACGCCAGAAATGTGTCGGGGATCGATATTCCTCACTTGTTACGTGAGAAAGGTCATTATCCCTCACTTGTGATAATAGGAATGTCTCACAGGTTAGTATTTCTCACTCGTGGCCCCTAGAAATGTCTTATTCATGACCATTTCTCATTTGTTAGGTTAGAAATGTCCCACTGGTCAATGTTTCTCACTTGTAATGCCAACAATGTCATTATTTATCACTTGTATCACCAGGAACATCACTATTTCTCAGTTATGACGTCAGAAATGTCACTATTTCTCACTTGTATCGCCAGAAACGTCATATTTCTCAGTTGTGGCGCTGGAAATAGTACACTGGTCACTCCAACCGTCAGCACCACCGTCTTACTACTGTCTTCGAGGCCCCGTTGACGTGGAACCGACTTCCCCGTCAACCAAACCCAACCAAACCACGACAACCAGACCCAAATAACCTCGTTGTTATGGTTATGAGATCAACACCTTATGGTTAGTGGGTGGTGGTGGTGGTAGTTGAGGGTGGGTATAGGTGGGTTGGGGTTTAGGGTTAATGGGTGGGTTGGGTTGGGTGGGTGGAGGCAGCGTGGAGGAGGCAAGAACGTGCTATCACTACCACATCTTGCACACCACAGCGAAGTGTATTGATTATCATGCACTGTGTTCGTATCCACCTCAACCTCGCGCGCGCCTGTATGTCTGTGCCTGACTTACCCTAACACTTATCCATATTTATCCATATTTATCCACACTTATCCTCATCCTCAAGATTATTTATTTATGCGTTTATTATAGTTAAATATTATCAAGTGTTTGTTAATTAGATTGCGTCATGCAGGTAGTGTGGTCAGGTGCGGAATTCGGACGCGTTTTTCTCTCCACTGCGCACCGTAACTACAACAGTAATGGCTTTGTAGGTATATGGTGGGTCATTAGTCGTTCCTTCCGTCCATCAATCGCTCTATCCCTTCATCCTTCCCTCCATCCATCCCTTCCTCCTCCTTCCTCCCTCCTTCATCCATCCTTCCTTCCTCCTTCATGCATCTCCATCCATCCTTCATCCATCCTTCCTTCCTCCATCCACTCCCTTCCTCCTCCTTCATCCATCCTTCCTTCCTTCATCCACCACTTCCTCCCTCCTCCTCCATCCCTTCATCCATCTTCCTTCCCTCCATCCCTTCCTCCCTCCTTCATCCATCCTTCCTTCCCTCCATCCATCCTTCTCCCCTCCTTCATCCATCCTTCCTCCTCCTTCATCACCCTTCCTCCTCCCTTCATCCACCCCGTCCTCCCTCCTCCATCACCCCTTCCTCCTCCCTCCACCCATCCCTTCATCCATCCTTCCTTCCTCCATCCCCTTCCTCCCTCCTTCATCCATCCTTCCTTCCCTTCATCCACCTTCCTCCTCCTCCACCCATCCCCATCCATCCTTCCTTCCCTCCATCCATCCTTCCTCCTCCCTTCATCCATCCTTCCTCCCTCCTTCATCCACCTTCCTCCCTCCTTCATCCACCCCTTCCTCCCCTCCTCCATCCACCCCTTCCTCCTCCCTCCACCCATCCCTTCATCCATCCTTCCTTCCCTCCATCCATCCTTCCTCCCTCCCTTCATCCATCCTCCTCCTTCATCCATCCCTCATCACCTTCTCTCTCCTTCCTCCCTCCTTCATCCATCCTTCCTTCCCTTCATCCACCTTCCTCCCTCCCTCCACCTCCTTCATCCATCCTTCCTTCCCTCCATCCATCCTTCCTCCCTCCCTTCATCCATCCCTTCACTCCATCCATCCTCCATCCACCCTTCCTCCATCCATCCTCCATCCATCCTTCCTCCTCCTTTCATCCATCCCTTCCTCCCTCCCTTCATCCTTCCCTCCATCCACCTTCCTCCTCCTTCATCCATCCTTCATCCATCCCTTCATCCTCCTCCATCCATCCCTCCTCCTCCTTCATCCATCCCTCCTTCTCCTTCATCCATCCCTCCATCCATCCCCCTTCCCTTCATCCTCCATCCACCTTCCTCCTCCCTTCACCCATCCCTTCATCCATCCTTCCTTCCCTCCATCCACCTTCCTCCCTCCCTTTCCCCATCCTTCATCATCCTTCCTTCCTCCATCCACCCTTCCTCCCTCCCTTCATCCTTCCCTCATCCATCCCTTCCTCCCTCCCTTCATCCATCCCTCCTTCCCTCCTTCATCCATCCCTCCATCCATCCCTTCCTTCCTTCATCCATCCTCCATCCACCCCTTCCTCCTCCCTCCACTCCTTCATCCATCCTTCATCCTTCCATCCATCCCTTCCTCACCCTTCCTCCCTCACCCATCCCCTTCATCCATCTTCCATCCTCCTCCATCCATCCCTTCCCTCCTTCATCCATCCCTCCATCCCCCTTCCTCCTCCTTCGTCCATCCCTTCATCCATCCTTCATCCTTCCCTCCATCCATCCCTTCCTCCCTCCCTTCATCCATCCTCCATCCATCCCTTCCTCCTCCTTCATCCATCCCTCCTTCCTCCTTCATCCATCCTTCTCCCTCCCTCCATCCCTTCCTCCTTCATCCATCCCCTTCCTCCCTCCTTCATCCATCCCTCCATCCATCCCTTCCTCCTCCCTTCATCCTTCCCTCCTTCATCCTTCCTCCCTCCCTTCCCTCCTCTCCTTCATCCATCCCTCCATCCATCCTTCATCCCTCCTTCCTCCTCCTTCATCCATCCCTTCCTCCCTCCTTCTCATCCCTTCCTCCTCCTTCATCCTTCCCTCCATCCATCCCTTCCTCCCTCCTTCATCCTTCATCCCTCCCTTCATCCACCCCTTCCTCCCTCCCTTCATCCATCCCTTCCTCCTCTTACCCTCCCTTCATCCATCCCTCCCTTCATCCATCCTCTTTCCCACCTTCATCATCCCTCCATCCATCTCTTCCTCCTCCCTTCATCTCCCTCCATCATCCCTTCCTTCCTCCTTTCCTCCTTCATCACTCCTTCCTCCTCCCTTCCACCTCCCTTCATCCATCCCTCCCTTCATCCATCCCTCCTTCATCCATCCCTCTTTCCCACCTTCATCCTTCCCTCTCATCCCTCTTCTCCCCTCCTTCCTTCCTCCTTATCCTTCCCTCCATCCATCCCTTCCTCCCTCCCTTCATCCTTCCCTTCATCCCCTTCATCATCCCTTCCTCCCCTCCTTCATCCCTCCTTCATCCATCCCTTCCTCCCACCTTCATCATCCCTCCATCCATCTCTTCCTCCTCCTTCATCCTCCCTTCATCCTCCCTTCATCCACCCCTCCCTTCCCTTCATCCATCCTCCTTCATCCATCCGTCTTTCCCACCTTCATCATCCCTCCATCTCTCTTCCTCCCCCTCCCTTCATCCTCCTTCATCCCTCCTTCATCCACCTTCCTCCTTCCCTTCATCCATCCCTCCCTTCATCCATCCGTCTTTCCCACCTTCATCCATCCCTCCATCCATCTCTTCCTCCCTCCTTCATCCCCTCCTTCATCATCCCCTCCATCCATCCCTTCCTTCCTCCCTTCATCCCTCCTTCATCCACCCCTTCTCCCTCCTTCCCACCTCCCTTCCCATCCACCTCTTCATCCATCCGTCTTTCCCCTTCATCATCCTCATCCATCTCTTCCCTCCCTCCCTTCATCCCTCCTTCATCCCTCCTTCATCCACCTTCTCCTTCCCTTCATCCATCCGTCTTTCCCACCTTCATCCATCCCTCCATCCATCTCTTCCTCCTCCTTCCTTCCTCCCTTCATCATCCCCTTCATCCATCCCTTTTCTTCCTCTTCATCCCTCTATCCACCCCTTCCTCCCTCCCTTCCACCTCCTTCATCCATCCCTCCCTTCATCCATCCGTCTTCCCCACCTTCATCCTTCCCTCCATCCATCCTTCCTCCTCCTTCATCCATCCTCCCTTCATCCATCGTCTTTCCCACCTTCATCCTTCATCCATCCTTCCTCCTCCCTTCATCCCTCCCTTCATCCACCTTCCTCCTTCCTTCATCCATCCCTCCTTCATCCATCCGTCTTTCCCACCTTCATCCTTCCCTCCATCCATCCCTTCCTCCTCCTTCATCCCTCCTTCATCCACCTTCATCCCTCCTTCTCATCCCTCCATCCATCCCTTCCTTCCTCCTTCATCCCCTCCTTCATCCACCCCTTCCTCCTCCTTCATCCATCCCTCCTTCATCCATCGTCTTTCCCCCTTCATCCTTCCTTCATCCATCCCTTCCTCTCCCTTCATCCTCCTTCATCCACCCCTTCCTCCTCCTTCATCCATCCTCCATCCATCCCTTCCTTCCTCCTTCATCCTCCTTCATCCACCTTCCTCCCTCCTTCATCCCTCCTTTCATCCACCCTTCCTCCTCCCTTCATCCCTCCTTCATCCACCCCTTCCTCCTCCTTCCACCTCCCTTCATCCATCCCTCCATCCATCCCTTCTTCCTCCCTCTCATTCCACCCCCCTCCCTCCTTCATCCTCCCTCCCTCCTTCATCCCTCCTTCATCCATCCCTCCATCCATCTCTTCCTCCTCCTTCATCCTTCCCTCCATCCATCCCTTCCTCCCTCCTTCATCCTTCCTTCATCCATCCTTCTCCCTCCTTCATCCCTCCCTTCATCCACCCTTCCTCCTCCTTCATCCATCCCTCCATCCATCCCTTCCTCCTCCTTCCACCCTCCTTCATCCATCCTCCCTTCATCCATCCCTCTTTCCCTTCATCCATCCTCCATCCATCTTCCTCCCTCCTTCATCCCTCCTTCATCCACCTTCCTCCCTCCTTCATCCATCCTTCCTCCTTCCCTCCATCCATCCTCCTTCATCCTTCCCTCCTTCATCCCTTCCTCCTCCTTCATCCATCCATCCATCCTTCCTCCCTCCTTCATCCATCCTTCCTTCCCTCCTTCCCTTGTCTATTGTATATAGAAACTCTCTTCCTCTCTCTCTCTCTCTCTCTCTCTCTCTCTCTCTCTCTCTCTCTCTCTCTCTCTCTCTCATTTAATATGTATATATCTATGTATGAATGTGTGAATGTATGTATAAATGTACGTGTATATATTATGTTTATGTATGTATGTACGTATGTAAAGGCTTCCTATTCTGTGTACATAAACAAAGGGGCTTCGTTACCATGGAGTTTGTGTGTGTGTGTGTGTGTGTGTGTGTGTGTGTGTGTGTGTGTGTGGACTCCGTGTAATAATAGATAACACGTGTGTACATAGCGATGTGAAATATGTATGTATGTACGTACTTTTCAAGGCGAATTGATCCATGTGCGTTTGACTGTACCTCAAAGGGTTAAATCATCGTCCTCAAAGGGTTAGTCATCGTCCTCAAAGGTTAATCATCGTCCTCAAGGTTAAATCATCGTCCTCAAAGGGTTAAATCATCGTCCTCAAAGGTTAAGTCATCGTCCTCAAAGGGTTAATCATCGTCCTCAAAGGGTTAAATCATCGTCTCAAAGGGTTGAATCATCGTCGTCAAAGGTTAAGTCATCGTCCTCAAGGGTTAAATCATCGTCCTCAAAGGTTAAATCATCGTCCTCAAGGGTTAAATCATCGTCGTCAAAGGGTTAATCATCGTCCTCAAAGGGTTAAATCATCGTCGTCAAAGGTTAAGTCATCGTCCTCAAGGTTAAGTCATCGTCCTCAAAGGTTAAATCATCGTCGTCAAAGGTTAATCATCGTCGTCAAGGTTAAATCATCGTCGTCAAAGGGTTAAACATCGTCGTCAAAGGTTAAATCATCGTCCAAGGGTTAAATCATCGTCGTCAAAGGTTCATCATCGTCGTCAAGGGTTAAATCATCGTCCTCAAAGGGTTAAATCATCGTCGTCAAAGGTTTAATCATCGTCGTCAAAGTTATCATCGTCGTCAAAGGTTAAATCATCGTCCTCAAGGGTTAAATCATCGTCGTCAAAGGTTAAATCATCTCAAATTTTTTATCTCGTCTCAAGTTTGTATTTTTAGACCAGTTTAGTGTAGGTTAGATTATGTAATGAGTACTTTTGGTATCATTGCAATGGGTCCCCCTGACACCATTGTAATGGATACCATGGGCATAATATGCAGTTATAGTGAGAGTTATAGTAGTGGGCTCACAGTGAGGAAAGTTGGCAGCGTGGCCCAATAGTTATTTGACTGTTCTTAGGAGAAATGTGTTAAACAACAATTGTAAGTCTACAGCTGTGTATAAGTTAACTGAGTGACATTATTAGATCATTATATTGACGGTACCTGACATGGGTACACTCCCACCATAAGTCACTCACACTATGGATCACTCTGACAATAGTTCACGTGTGACCTGTGGGAGGCTCAACAGCTGGGGGACTCTGACTACAGGGCCCAGGCAAGGCTGGGGAGAGGGTCCTCCTCCCGAAATTGGGACTTGTGACTGAGTGTGACTCCGTCTGGCTTTGGGTTGTGTCTGTCTCTGGAGGGAGCTGTAAATCCCCTTTTATTGCGTGATTATTGTCATAGGCCGGCAGGTGTCGTCTCCTAATTGTACTAATCTGGGTGTGTCTGGACAGATGTGTTTGGTCAGGTGTACTGGCTGGGATACGTCTACCTGTCGACCTCAGTAGGAAGGCGAGAACTCCTTGCCCCTTCGTGACTCTTGTTGGCTCAGGGTTTAATCTCGTTTAATTACTGTAGGTTGGGCCAGCTTAAGTGGGTGTACACCTTCTCATCCAGTTACTATGTTGCTGTTTTCTGGGCTGGAGCAGATTAAGTTAGGTTTGGTTAGAATTAGGTTAGGTTAGATTAAATTTGATTTGTTAGGTTAGATTCGTTACATAAGATAAACATTAAGGTGTTAAATCATCAGGTGAGTCTAATCTTCAGGTGATCCTTATAGTGAAAAATTAATAGTATTTTATCTCTCTTGACAGAGTATGTGCCCAGGAGGGAGTGTGTAGGGGGTAGCAGCTACTGACTGTACCTACACTGTTTACCTATTACCTATACTGTCTTGTATCTTATCACTTTATAATAGTATACTGTAACACACATACATATATATACATCAACACACACACACACACACACACACACACACACACACACACACACATCACAAAACATCACACACACACACACTCTCAAACATCACACACACACACCACTACCACATTATAATCATGACCACTCCACACCCACCACTACTACCACCATTTCTACTACTACTACTACTACCACCACAGCATCTAGTCGCCTCTGGTAAGCTCACTTAATAGTTATTATGTGTTTTGATGTGTCATATGTATGTATATATGAGGTATATATGTATTTTGTTGGCACTTTTAGTTAAGGCGTATGTATACTTGGGAGATAATGATGATAATTTACGGTTTATTGATAGAGCATAGCAACCAGAAGGCTTAAAATATACAGTTACATAATTGGGGAATGGGTTTCGATTTACAAATAATATACAAATAACATAAGTGATACAAATAAGATATATAATAACTAGATGGGGAAAAGCTCAAACTACAGGGCATTTATACTCATTTTGAGTTAATATTTTTATTATTATTATTTATTATTATTATTATTGTTATTATTATTATTATTATTTATTTATTATTATTATTAGTTATTAGTTATTTTTATTATTATTATTATTTTATTATTATTTTTATTTATATATTTATTATTATTATTATTTCTACTACTACTACTACTACTATTGCTACTATAATTATTATTCTTGCACCATTGCAATACTTCATTTGTTTCAGGGTCACCAACATGGGTCACCAGATCAAGATTTATGGACGTGGATATATTCTTCAACCTCACCACGCTCACCATCCTGGTCAATGATGTTGTGGTGAGTGATGGTGTCTTGGTGAGGGGAGTTGATGGTGAAGTGGTGGGTGGGAGGGGCGATGATGGTTGATGGTGGTGGTGTTTGGTTGATGGTTATGGTGACGTTAGTGGTGATAATAGTGATGGTGATATGACCAGAGGAAATTAACCTTTTTAAAACAAACTTAATTTTCATAAAATAAATATAATAATAATTCCTTCGTGTAGGTGGAGGAGGTGGGCGTGGCAGCAGGTGGAGGCATGCACTAGCAGCCTTACACGAGACGCGGGGCACCCTCTTGGCCTCTAGAACCATCCCGACCTCCAAGCCCTCTGAGGCCTACATCCTACGGCATACCTTGAGGTCTCTCCAGCCAGGTCGAGTACTGGTGTTGGCCTTGGTGGTGAGTGGCTTCTCTCTCTCAACTTGACCTACCCTAACCTACCTTGTACCTACCCTACCTTAGCCTAGCCTGCCCTACCTTAACCTACCCTACCTTCGCCTGCCCCTACCTACCTTAGCCTGCCCTACCTACCTGGGCCTACCCTACCCTACCTTAGCCTGCCCTACCCTACCTTAGCCTGCCCACCCTGCAGCCAGCCTGCCCTGCCCAGCCTTCGCCCTGCCCTACCCTGCACCAACCTGCCCTGCCTCCAGCCTGCCTACCCTACCTTAGCCTGCCCTACCCATTAACCTGCTTTACCCCTGCACCAACCTGCCCTACCTCCAACCCCTGCCTGCCCCTACCCTACCTTGGCCTACCCTACCCTACCTAGCCTGCCCTACCTTGCTTTGGCCTACCCTGCCCCTGCCTAACCTGCCCTGCCCTGCACCTTGCTGCCTGCCCTACCCTGCCTCCAACCCTGCCTCCTTGTGCTGCCCTCCTACTTGTAGCCTGCCCTACCCACCTTCAGCCTGCCCTCCTCCCCTGAGCAGCCCTGCCCTGCCCTACCTTAGCCTACCCCTGCCCTACCTTGCCTGCCCTACCCTACTTTAGCCTGCCCTGCCCTGCAGCCAGCCTGCTCTGCCCACTGCAGCCAGCCTGCGCTGCCCTGCAGCCAGCCTGCCTGCCCTGCAGCAACCCCTTAACCCTGCCTGCCTTACCTGCCCTACCCTGCCTTTCTCCCCTGCAGCCTAGCCTGCCCTACCTGCACCTTTGTGCCCTGCCCTACCTTAACCTGCCCTACCTACTTTATCCTGCCCTACCCTGCAACCAGCCTGCCTGCCCTGCCCTGCCTTAGCCTGCCCCTACCTACCTTAACCTGCCCCTACCCTGCAGCCAGCCTGCCTACCCTCAGCCAGCCTGCCCTACCCTCACCTTGGCTGCCCTACCCTACATTAGCCTGCCCCTGCCCACTGCCTTACCCTGCCTACCCTGCACCTTAGCCTGCCCCTACCTCACCAGCCTGCCCTACCCTATAGCCTGCCCTACCCTCCTCATGATATCTTAATCATTTATCAATGTTGTTTTTATTACATTACATTATTATAATACTGTATTATTATTATTATACAAGTATTATTACTTTTACTATTATTATTATTGTTATTACAGTATTATTTTTATCATCATCATTATCATCAATCATCATCATTATTATTATTATTATTATTTTCATCATTGTCGTCACAGCCAGATGGTGCCAGGTACTTGGCACCAGCTGAGTCACTCCTCCATGACCTGGGGTGCCGCCTGCTCTCCAGTGTGGGCGTGGGTGAGGCATGGGCAGCTATCATCAGTGGTAACGTGACCCACGAGGCCGTAGTCACCCGCACGCCCATACCCATCAACACCCGCAGTACCTACAACACCATCCTGGCTCCTGTAGACCATAGCCTGGGGGTCAGTGTGTCCATACCAGCACGCGAGGGTGAGTTACTGACCTGTCCTGTGTTTGTGTACAGTGAGTGGATGACAAGATACCTCTACGACAAAATCTCCCCAGGAAAAAATCCCTCATGAGAAATCCCCCAGGACAAAATCCCTCAAGAGAAATACCCCATGACAGTAACTCTCTGAGACAAAATCCTCAAGGACAAAATTCTCTTACTGTACTGTTTATTATTGTTTGTATAGCCAAGCGGCAAATGAACCGATCAGTGGTGAAGAGGATAAAACAATCTATATACACTACAGTGTATACCTGCACAATCTATATACACTACAATGTATACCTGCACAATCTATATACACTACAATGTATACCTGCACAATCTATATACACTACAATGTATACCTGCACAATCTATATACACTACAATGTATACCTGCACAATCTATATACACTACAATGTATACCTGCACAATCTATATACACTACAATGTATACCTGCACAATCTATATACACTACAATGTATACCTGCACAATCTATATACACTACAATGTATACCTGATCATATACACTACAGTATACCTGCACAATCTATATACACTACAAGTATACCTGCACAATCTATATACACTACAATGTATACCTGCACATCTATATACACTACAATTATACCTGCACAATCTATATACACTACAATGTATACCTGCACAATCTATATACACTACAATGTATACCAGCACAATCTATATACACTACAGTGTATACCTGCACAATCTATATACACTACAGTGTATACCTGCACAATCTATATACACTACAGTATGCCTGCAATCTATATACACATGCCTGCAATCTATATACACTACAATGTATACCTGCACAATCTATATACACTACAATGTATACCTGCACAATCTATATACTACAATGTATACCAGCACAATCTATATACACTACAGTGATTATACCTGCACAATCTATATACAGTGTATACTTGGAAATCTATATACACTGATGTATACCTGCACAATCTATATACACTACAATGTATACCTGCACAATCTATATACACTACAATGTATACCTGCACAATCTATATACACTACAGTGTATACCTGCACAATCTATATACACTACAGTGTATACCTGCACAGTCTATATACACTACAATATGTATGCCTGCACTGTCTATACACTACAATGTATGATGCACTGTCTATATACACTACAAAGTTATGATGCACTGTCTATATACACTACAAAGTATGCCTGCACTGTCTATATACACTACAAAGTATGCCTGTATATATATACATACAAAGTATGCCTGCACTGTCTATATACATATAAAGTATGCCTGCATGTCTATATACACTACAAAGTATGCCTGCACTGTCTATATACATTCTAAGTATGCCTGCTGTCTATATACACTACAAAGTATGCCTGCTGTCTATATACACTACAAAGTATGCCTGCTGTCTATATACACTACAAAGTATGCCTGCACTGTCTATATACACTACAAAGTATGCCTGCTGTCTATATACACTGATAATATGCACTGTCTATATACACTACAAAGTATGCCTGCACAATCTATATACACTAATGTATACCTGCACTGTCTATATACACTCAAGTATGCCTGCTGTCTATATACACTACAAAGTATGCCTGCACTGTCTATATACACTGCAGTAGCCTGCACTGTCTATATACATGCTGAATTTATGTGTGCACAGCAAGACGATGTCCTTGGCACAGTCGGCGTGAGATGATGCAGCAGCGGATCTTCTGTGACACTTATGATGGATTTCCGGAGCTGTGCCGCTGTCACCGCCCCCTGACACCTGCAGCTGCCCGGGCCATGGCTGTGAGTCTTGGCGCACACCTCAGTAATTTAGTTTATTTATTTATCATTTCATTACATCAGTTTACTAGCCATTCAGGTAGTTGGCTGCTGTTTGTTACTTTGTTATCACCTGCATTGCTAAGTGTTAGTATTGGAAGAAATTTGAGTATACTGTAGTACCTGGAAAAACCTGTCATGTTTGGTCGTGGGGTGCTGGATAACACCCTTCTCACATCTATCTCAGGCTGAGGATTGAACCCAGGACATAGTTGTTGAAACATATGACCCCTGTGATTATATGTATGACATTCATTGTACTCGGGGAATTAATCTTCATTTACATTCACAGCCGAGGATGGAGTGAGAGTATCCCATGTGTAGTGGCCACATCTAAGCACCCCTACCACTTCTACAGGTGGGTACTGCACTCTGCTACAGTGACGTATATAAGTTTCTGAAAAGGGGGCACGGAGACTCAATAAAAGGAGCATTATTTTATTTCCATCCACTAATCTGTTCATGTTTTGTAAGCAAGGAGGGAGGAGGGTATGGATGGATGTCCCTATATGCCACAGCTCTTGTCTTCAGGATCCAGATTCACAAAGTCTCCATAATGAATATTCCTCTTAAGTGATGGTATAACAATGTAAGGTATATTGATCTACAGTATTCATAAAGGAGAGTATGTATAGTGGTTAAGAGTAGGTTTCAAGATCCGGAATAGATCCAATATAACATTGGTGGTGGTAGTTGTGCGTGATCGTGGTGGGCTCGGGAATCTCCGTTTACGAGATTATGGAGGAAGGATAGTATGTTGGTGATATTGCCAATGTGGAACTGGAGGGTCCCGTGGAAAGTGAGGAACGCGTAGTGATCAAATATAACATATGGATTAATTGAAATGGAGTCCAGGCTTATCCCCTTAACTCCACTTTTTTGACGCACATTACTATGGTTGCAGTAAAAATTTTATCTTAACTTTGTGATGGTATTAAAACAAGTAATATAGTGAGGTTAGGTTAGGAAAGATAAAGGTTAACATAGGAAAATGAAGGTTACCTTAGAGAAACTAAAAGTTAGGTGGAACACTTTACGTAGTAGAAGAGATGGGTCGATATTGGGATGGAGGTTGGTTCTGAGGCAGAGGGCAGAGATTACTGGCCCTCAGGTGAATCAACATTATCAAGGTGGAATCATCATCATCACTTTAGAGCTGTCAGGGCTTCCGACAAATTCCTCAAAGTCAACTTCACGTCACTATCACTGGCTTGGCTGGCTGTGGTGGGTTGCGGTGAAGAAATCTGTTATGCTTTGCTGACGGCTGCTGATGTTGTCGTGATACACCTTTGATGTACGGCTCCATAGCCTGCACCAGCCGGTTATGGAAGACTTATAGCGTTTATCGTCATTGTTGGTGAAAGGAAGGACTTCATCTTCTGCACACCCATGGCACCCTTAATATCACTATGACTTAAATTGTGTTCTTCGGAGACTGCCGCACCTTCTTCCTCCTCTTCACTGGCGTGTTCTTCTTCCAGACATCCTCGCTGCCTAGCAGTCACTCAGGATTTCTGATCACCTCCACAGGATGTCGTCGTCGGCAGTCTCGGAGAAGCCTGAACTGTAATCAGTTTAAGCAGCTCTGCAAGGTCCCACTGCTACTGCACAGTCTGAACCTCACCAGTCACAGATTGACTCCTCCTCTCACCTGGTATTCCATGCAACACATGTCTCCATACAGTGACGAATTGTAGCAATAGACAGTTGATCCCATGATTCCACCAAGATGTCCACAGTTTCTTTTTGATGTTAAATACTTCCAGAATTGTTTGAAGAGTGTTTTTTGCTGTTCTAACCGTTGTTCCTTGAGGGTTGAAACTGCCGCTGCTAGGTCAAGCGTCGTCTTTTCCTCCCTCCCTCCTGGGTGGACACGTCATAATACTTTAAGCCAATTACAGCTAGCAGCAGAGGAGGGTAGGGATGCATGGCCAATCACAGGTCTGATACGTCATATGACGTCAGTGATAACGCAACAAAGACACACTGGCATCCTTACTGCTGCCGGCCTGCCTCGCTGGAGGGAGGAGGAGGGAGAGGCAGGCAGGCGGGCGCGCCAGGGTAAACTAAAATAGCGGCCGTGCCGTGACACTTCCCGGTAATGGCGTTCGCGACCAAGGAATGTAAGAATGTTAGGTTCTGCAAGGCACCGCTAACGTGAAACGCGAATGCGGACCGCGTAATATGAGGACCAACTGTACAGTATCTATCAGGTGTTTAAAATGGACGAATCTGTCTTTCTGGAAAGCTAC
>NW_024739098.1:0-1496 GCF_018991925.1 Homarus americanus | reverse complement strand
ATCTCTAAAGTATGAACCCCTGGCCACTCCCTGTCTAGAATATGAAACCTGGCCACTCCCTATCTCTAAAGTGTGAACCCCACACCCCTATCTCTAAAGTATGAACCCACACCTCATCTCTAAAGTATGAAACCCCACTTCCTCATCCTAAAGTATGAACCCGGCCATTCCCTATCTCTAAAGTATGACCCCATTACCCCTTTCTCAAAGTATGAACCCTGGTCACCCTATCTCTAAAGTAGAACCCTAGCACCCTCATTCTCTAGTATGAACCCTGGCCACCCCATCTCTAAAGTATGAACCCCACACCCTATCTCTAAAGTAGAACCCACACCCCTATCTCAAGTATGAACCCTGGCCACCCCTATCTCAAGATGAACCCTGGCCACCCCATCTCTAAAGTATGAACCTGGCCAACCCCTATCTCTAAAGGAACCCGGCCATCCCTATCTCTGTATGACCCTGGCCACCCCTATCTCTGAGTATGAACCCTGGCCACCCCTATCTCTAAGGTATGAACCCGCCACCTCATCCTAAAGTATGAACCCCACAACCCCTATCTCTAAAGTATGAACCCCACTCCCCAATGAACCCACACCCTATCTCTAAAGTATGAACCCACTCCCCTATCTCTAAAGTATGAACCCTGTCACCCCTATCTCTAGTATGAACCCTGGTCACCCTCATCCTAAGTATGAACCTGGTCACTCCTTTCTCTAAAGTAGAACCCCACACCCTATCTCTGTATGAACCCTGGTCACCCCTATCTCTAAAGTATGAACCCTGGCCACCCCATATCTCTAAAGTATGAACCCTGCCACCCCTATCTCTTAAAGTATGAACCTGGCCATCCCATCTCTAAAGTATGAACCCTGGCCACTCCCTATCTCTAAAGTATGAACCCCCACTCCCTATCTCTAAAGTATGAACCCACCACTCCCCTCATCTCTAAAGAATGAACCCTGGTCACTCCCTATCTCTAAAGTATGAACCCCTGTCACTCCTATCTCAGTATGAACCCTGGTCACCTCATCTCTAAAGTATGAACCCTGGTCACTCCCTATCTCTAAAGTATGAACCCTGGTCACTCCCTATCTCTAAAGTATGAACCCTGGCCACCCCTATCTCAAAGTATGAACCCTGGCAGATTCTTTTTGTTTAATCTGGTCTCTTTTCTGCGTCTACTGAAATTGTGAATGAAGGACATCGTTTGGTCGAGGCAGCATCTCTTGAATGTTCGCTATCAAAAAAAAATAAATGCTAATATGATTTTTCCTTTGTATTTACGAATGACTTTTGTAATTTAATTTTTTTGCATTTTTTTGCTTTGCACTATTTATTATTAATATCGATTTATTTGAAGGCTTCCTTACATTACTAACGTTTGCATAGAATGACCAGTTACAGATATTATTTTTGATAGAGTGGGTGAGAATCTTAACTAAAATTGATTCTCTTGATGCATTCAGTTTTATTTTACGGGTTATAGTAGAGTG
>NW_024739097.1:0-2540 GCF_018991925.1 Homarus americanus | reverse complement strand
GCGTGGTAGTAAGGTTAAGAACCACTGGTTTAGACTATTCGATGATGTTTTTTACTTATATAGAGACCTTCACTCAGGTACTTATTGTGCAAGAAAGTTAATACAGAAGTACTGTACTTGTCAGGTTGAGTTAGTGTGAGATGAGTATCGGAGTGGAGTTTACCCTACAGATGTTAGCTTTTGTTGACTATTTATGATGCTCGTTTGTTGTCTGGTCTTTCATCTGTTTACAGGAAGTGCCACTTGTTGGATGGACAGTTATATGCTGTCACCTGTTTTTTGTTAATATAATCTTTATTATTTTTTACTTGTAAAGGTTTTAGCAACTTGTTCCAATCAGTGTAAATAAAAGTGTAGTACAGTAAAATGACTTTAGTGGTAGGTGTACACTACATAGAAAAATTCTGAACCTCATTACTGTACTGTAGAAATGAGAAGCAGACAGGTTGATATTTGTTCCAGATTGTATAGAACAATTAAACACCTGTACACTGTAAGGTACCTATCATTATATTTTCTTCACACATGTAATTTAATTAAGTTAAGTTGTTCTAGTTTAGTAGTATATTAGATTACTGCACTGTACAGTATATTGTTATCTTTTTGCATATACAGGGGTCCCTGGGTTACAAAGCGGGTTCTGTTCCTGGGACGTTAAGTAAGTTGTCTTTATCGTAAGTTGGAATACATGCTACAGGTTGACAACCCTGTATCCAACCAGCTCTGAAAACCAAAAGTTTTTTGTGGGGCAATTTTTTTTTTTTTTTTTTTTTTTTTTTAAACGGATTAGCCCACCGCACATGAATCACTGACCCACATCAGGGCCTGAGGGCGAAAATGTAATAGTAATAATTATAATAAGTTATTCATAGTACAGGTTGTACCTCTCTAGTCGGCATTCTGTGGTCGGAGCGATTTTTAGTTTGTCCAATAGGTAGATAGGCAGTTTTTTTCTTTTTTTTTTTCTTATCTGAATTATTATTATTATTATTGATATTAAATTTTTGCCCTCAGAGCCCCAATGTGGGTCAGTGACCTATGCGGTGGGCTAATCCCTTAAGGGATTGGTTTACATCCGGCAGTTAGGCTGCTCTCTCTCTCTGCTTGTCTATACAAAGTACAACATTTAACCCTTCAATATATAGACGCAATAAATTATTTGCTTTCATATTCTTAGTAGAGTAATGTGATATGTTTTCACATGTGCGCCCTTACATCCGAGCAGTCTCACTTTTTTTTTATCATTAATGGTTAGCAACTTATATTGTTCCATTTATTAACATTAAATAACATTACTGGTACAGGTTGTACCTCTCTAGTCCGACATTCCAATGGTCGGAACGATTTTACTTTGTCCAATAGGTAGATAGGCAGCTTTTTTTTTTACTTATCTGAATTATTATTATTATTATTATTATTATTACAGGTATTAATTTTGCCCCTCAGGCTAATGTGGGTCAGTGACCTATTCCGGGTGGGCTAATCCCTTAAAAAAAGCAAGAAGAATAAAGGTTTGTTTACATCCGGCAGTTAAACTGCTCTCTCTCTCTCTCTCTCTCTCTCTCTCTCTCTCTCTCTCTCTCTCTCTCTCTCTCTCTCTCTCTCTCTCTCTCTCTCTCTCTCTCTCTCTCTCTCTCTCTCTCTCTCTCTCTCTCTCTCTCTCTCTCTCTCTCTCTCTCTCTCTCTCTCTCTCTCTCCTCTCTCTCTCTCTCTCTCTCTCTCTCTCTCTCTCTCTCTCTCTCTCTCTCTCTCTCTCTCTCTCTCTCTCTCTCTCTCTCTCTCTCTCTCTCTCTCTCTCTCTCTCTCTCTCTCTCTCTCTCTCTCTCTCTCTCTCTCTCTCTCTCTCTCTCTCTCTCTCTCTCTCTCTCTCTCTCTCTCTCTCTCTCTCTCTCTCTCTCTCTCTCTCTCTCTCTCTCTCTCTCTCTCTCTCTCTCTCTCTCTCTCTCTCTCTCTCTCTCTCTCTCTCTCTCTCTCTCTCTCTCTCTCTCTCTCTCTCTCTCTCTCTCTCTCTCTCTCTCTCTCTCTCTCTCTCTCTCTCTCTCTCTCTCTCTCTCTCTCTCTCTCTCTCTCTCCTCTCTCTCTCTCTCTCTCTCTCTCTCTCTCTCTCTCTCTCTCTCTCTCTCTCTCTCTCTCTCTCTCTCTCTCTCTCTCTCTCTCTCTCTCTCTCTCTCTCTCTCTCTCTCTCTCTCTCTCTCTCTCTCTCTCTCTCTCTCTCTCTCTCTCTCTCTCTCTCTCTCTCTCTCTCCTCTCTCTCTCTCTCTCTCTCTCTCTCTCTCTCTCTCTCTCTCTCTCTCTCTCTCTCTCTCTCTCTCTCTCTCTCTCTCTCTCTCTCTCTCTCTCTCTCTCTCTCTCTCTCTCTCTCTCTCTCTCTCTCTCTCTCTCTCTCTCTCTCTCTCTCTCTCTCTCTCTCTCTCTCTCTCTCTCTCTCTCTCTCTCTCTCTCTCTCTCTCTCTCTCTCTCTCTCTCTCTCTCTCTCTCTCTCTCTCTCTCTCTCTCTCTCTCTCTCTCTCTCTCTCTCTCTCTCTCTCTCTCTCTCTCTC